>NC_048410.1:153840-156316 GCF_013103735.1 Etheostoma cragini
ACAGGGACGGGACTCGGGCCAAGTCGTAGTCTGCATGGACAAAAACAAGCTCGCTCTGTTCCCAAATCCAAGAATGTCTTTGGGAAACATCACAACACAAACCCCGAGGACGAAACAGGAAGTCTCTGTTTCACACAAGTAAAAACAGCCAGAAGAAGAATTGGATGAAGTGATGAGGTCCTTTATTACAAAGAAAAGAAAGATGTGGGTCCTGTACACAGACTATCACCGAAACCAGACTGGAGAAGAGAAAGGAGGGAGCAGCGTCACGGTGGTTATGTAACCGAGTCAACATGAAATCAGAGCTCACACGCAGCTTCACAATGACTGAATGAATGAATGAATGAATGAATGAATGAATGAATGAATGAATGAATGAATGAATGAGGGCCTGTCTGAGTCATTAAACCCAGGTTCAGTCAGTCATGTCAAGCATGGGACTCTAGGGTCAATACATTAAAAATAATAAAGTTAAAAAAGGGTGTCCTGCCACAAAAAAACGTTTTATTAATCGTCGTGAGAGAGAGAGAGAGTGTGAGTGTGTGTGTGTGTGTGTGTGTGTGTGTGTGAGTGAGTGTGTGTGTGAGTGTGTGTGTGTGTGTCACCCCTAGCCACTAAGAAGAAATAAGAGAAATCAGACCAATCACAACAGCTTTATCAAGATAAGTTTTAAAAGCTACTTATGGCCCAACCCCCCCCCGTCCCCCCGTCTGCCCCCCCCCCCAGTGAACCCCAGCCTCGTATATTCTGCCTAATGTGAAACAGCTGATAACAGCCGGATGTGGCGACCGGCCAAACCAAATGGATTCAATGGAGAGAATTGGGGAATGTTTGTTTGTGTCCGTGACGCACGCAGCCACGTCAGCCCGGTCATCGAGTACCGAGCATGCAGCAGGAGGTCAGCGTGCAACAGGAGGTACCTACGCTCCAAGCACGAAGGATGCAGACACTAGTTGCATTACAGCCAAATCTCACAGAAAAAACTAACTCTCTCCTCCCCCTTTCTAAGCTTCAGCTGTCTTTTCAAAATAAAAATGTCTAAACGCCCAAAAAGAATCATCTTTAGAGAAGATATTTGCAGATTAAATGGATCAACAGGAAAATAGTCGACTTGCCATTTCTGCTTCGAAAATACGTAAATAATTAGTATTAGTAACAAAAAGTAATTGTTACCTTCAGTGTATTTAAGTCTGAATCATTTTTATGGACTGTTGTTCACAAGGAGCATCTTATTGGACTGAAACGTCTCTTTTGGAGTGACGCCCGCAAGGAAATTAAACTTCCAGAAGCTTACAAGACATTAGAATAGAGTATAAGTAGGTATAAATAAATAAAGACAGCATAAAAACAAACATTCAGCTATAAAAAGATCTTTAACATAAATAAAACTAAATAAATTAAACAGTTAAGAGCAGTTTGTGTCCAGGTATGAATGTAGATTATTAAGTAATTGCACATTGAAAGAGTGTCTTGGTTTCTGTACCCCCCCAACCCAAGTCTAGCCTCTAGTCCCGTCCCGGTTTATCTGGCCCGTCTCTGCTTGGAGGTCCTAAACCTTCCAGTAGTCCACTTCCACTGAACGTCCGTCCGTCTGTCCCCCCACCCGCCACCCAGCCTTTGGGTCTGGGGGTCTGTCCCCTCCTTTGACGGGAAACAAAGCCGGCGGACTCCTCGAGAGCGTATCAAGGACCAAGGTAGGCCTGCAGCCCCCTGCAGCCCCCCCTCCCCATTAAACCGGGGACACAATCCTCCATCTGCCGGCACACACAGAGGCATCTGGTCCATTCAGTGCTGGGGGAGGAGGGACGGACGATGAAAGACAGAAAAGAAACACCAGCTCGCAGGAATGTGCTTCCTTGTTCTCTGGGATGTCCAACGTCTCTTGACCTTTTCCAAGAAAAAGACAATTATTGTTGTTTTCTAACTTTCCTCCCCCCCCTCCTCCACACACTTTGTTCATGTGATAGTCAGCTGCCATTTTGGGGCTCGAGATGACCTCAGGAGCCAAAATGGAAGATATATTTTAAAAAGATACTGAGGATCTGTGTTGAGATACTTCTACACGGCTTCGTTGTTATTTTTAAGACAAAAGATCTCCGTCCACACCAGAGTTTCAGCTCCAGTAGCAGAACTACTCGTTAGTCACGCACAGATGTGAAAAATGTGGCAGATACAGATATTAATATTGCTGTTATCCCTGTATAGAACACGCATGATAATTAAATGTAACCCATTTTGACAGCCGAGCTCTAGATTCCTTGTACCTACGCCGGTCCATCTATCACCTGCCAGCCCCGTGTGAGACGCTGCTATGGCAACATGACACACGGCAGCCTCCGGCCGGGTTGGTTCAGAGGTAGAGCGGGCGCACATGAGGTTTATGCCTCGACGCAGAAGTCCACAAGTCCCCCCACCCCCCCCACCTAGCTGTCCGGTCAAAAGTGAATTTCAGAAAAGCCCCCCCCCCAAAAAAAAT
>NC_048410.1:156416-161114 GCF_013103735.1 Etheostoma cragini
GGGGGGGGGGGGGGGGTAGAAAGTGACCCTCTGGTGCCCTTCAGTTTGGCGGTACTGCTCTTTTAACCCTTATGTCGTCCTCCGGGTTAAAAAACTGACAAATGACATTTTTGTCCCTTTTTCAGACTTTTTTTTTAACACCACCTTACTAGTTTTACTTCTTTTTTGAACTCATGGTTAATAAACCTCATGGGGGGGGGTTAAGCTTTTCCCGTCAACCCTCCCGTTGTCCTCAGGCCTTTTAAAAATGTCTATAGCTGAAATAAGAGTTTCTTTTAAACCAAATTACCATAAAAAATGGATTGGATTCCTTCCTACGCTCTTTATAAAGCCAACTGATCACTTTCATTCCTCTGATCTTAACTAAAATAATTAATTCCTGCTTTTAACTCTAATATTAGGTCAAATTCTATATAAATGAGGGTTATTGACCACGAATTGCAAAAAGTAGTGTAAAATGTCTGAAAAAGGGACAAAAATGACAATTTTTGAGCCAGGACGACAAGTGTTAATGACTTTAAAGCCAAGAAGATACACCCCCCCCCACCCCACCCCCCAATTTGAAAACCCAGTCAGCTGTTAACAATAGAGAGCTGTTATTGTTAGCTCTGGACATGGATGGGAAACCAGAACCACCGTGGTCTGGGGAGGAAACCACCGGTCTGCTGGCTCTCAGGCTGGGGAAGATCCAGCTGGTTCTTAGAGAACTGGCGAGTAGAACCAGCACCAGCCCAGAACCAGCACCTGGTTAGCCCTGGTGGAAGAGACATACACGAGGCCAGGCCTCTCTTAGCGTCCTCCCTGCTCTCCGTCTCCCAGGTCGCCCCCCCCAGGCGGACGTATCGCCGCCGTAGATCAGAGACATCACAGCTCAGTGGACTAAACGCAGCTTCTGGGGGGTTATTATCAGCTAAAAAGATCAAGGCTCCACATGGCAGGAAGTAATGAGAGAAGGCAGGAAAACAGGAAATATAAGACAACTCAGTTCCTAGTAACATCCTGAAAATAAGCATGAAAAAGACTCACTTATTACATCTTAATGAGGGTTTTTTTGGGCATGTGAGCATGTCCATTCATTCATAATTGAACATTAGTAACAAAGATCTCAATTCATTTCCACAAGAAGACTCTTAAATCGACTTTTGATCCTTTATGGTCCAACTTCAGGCTCACAACGCCAGTAAACAACCTTCGATTTAGCATCATCTGACTAGGAATAAGGGAATCTGTGTGTGTGTGTGTGTGTAGGACTGCCGAGGTGCTCTTGAGCAAGGCACCGAACCCCCAACTGCTCGGGGCGCCTTTCCATGTGCAGCCCCCCCCTCCCCCCCCTTTTAATGCGTTTTACGTTTCCTTTAAGTTTCGTATCTTAAAGTTTATTTTTTGTAAATTTGATTTATCAAAACTTTCATATATTTTGATGTTCTGTTGTGACATAAACAAATTCTTATGTTATGTTAGTGAGAACTCATAAATAACTACAAATAATCAAAACATTTGTATTGGTCTAACCAATACTTTAAAATCGGTCAAGCTCTAATAATACCTCAGATAATTAAATCCATACCACATATACATCTCATTAGGAGTGTATTATCAGACACAACATGTTAAATGGAGAGAAACTAGTTTGGTTTTATATATATATTTCTATATTCGTGTTGACACTGTAAAGGTGTTGCTTAAACCTCGTTGCACAGGTACTGCACCTGTATATATGTATATAAATATGTGTGTATAATGATAATAAAGGTGTTCTATTCTGGTGACTTTACTACAGACTAACCTGCTGACACACTGGCTCCCTGCGTACTTTGACAGGCTGACCACAACGCCGGGGCTTCACATTAACTCTTTGTCCTTTGGACGAGTACATTTATGTGTCACGTGTCCGGGTAAAGACTTCTTATTTTATAATTCTCTTTGTGTGTTTTGCTAACACAGAATGTAAACAAACCGCTGAGAGCATCCAAACACCATCAACATGAGTAGAATTCATCTGAAATCGGTAGAAACTGACGGGTCCGAGGAATAGATTTCCCCTTCAACAAGAAAGAAGGATCTCCAGACTCCATTATATAAAGGACTACTTACAGGGGTACTGGGGACTAGAGGGCGACAATTGGAGACTTCCGCGGTAAAAAAGTAGTACACAGTGTGATTATTGAATCATGGAGACAAGGGGAAGTTACAGCTGTAACCTCCTTAAATGTCAAACAAACCTCATAAAGTGACGTTTTGATGCCACGGGACCTTTAAAAGTAGTAACTCTACAGTCGAGCTAGCCTTGCTGTAGCTTAACATTTGACAGGCAGACATTAGCGGGGCATCATTCTTAGCCAGGGGGCAATTGGGGCGTATTCCCCAAAATGTCCAACTACTGCTTTTAAAACGGTAAAACAGATCAGCATGTTTCCCCCTGAGCGACTGCATGGAGCTGTGTGTGTGTGTGTGTGTGTGTGTGTGTGTGTGTGTGTTGTGGTGGAGTCTGGCAGACAGAGGAATGTGTCGGTCGGCGTGGGTCCGCTCCACCGGCCGAGACCTCGGCTCCTCGGCTCGCCGCCACATTCCTCTCGTCTTTACCACGCAGCCACGCCGCTCTCTGCACACGGGCATCACCATTACATGCCCGGGTTCAAAACCACGACGACGACTCCTCGTTCTTCTGGGTTCTCGGCTCGACTTCAGGCTGCCATCAGCGGTGGAAGAAGTATTCAGATCCCTTAACTACAGCAAAAGTATTACCCCATACTGTAAAAAGTACCGTTTAAAGTAAAAGTCCTGCATTGAAAAGGTGACTTAAAATCAATCAAAATGTATTAATAAAGAACTTCACAGTAACCAGCAGGTTTCCAACATGCTTCACACCCGAATCCAACAGTAAAACACATCATCCAATAGAAAGAGTGAACATAGAAAACAGTAAAATCCAAAAAAGGTTGCATAGCAACAGAAGAATGAAGTTGTCGGACCACTGCTACGTATTAAAAGCCAGACTTGAAAGAGCCACATCTGTAATAGTGCCAATACATCTCGGGGCAGCAACTGCAAAAAGCAAACTGCAGCATTTTGCATAAATTGGAGATGTGAGACGGACGAGTTTGTTGTCCCATACAGAAAACATCTCACCCTGTCACTATCTGCGTGTCCCCTGAGTAATCTGCAATGGAGAGAGGAGGACGGGGCGCCAAGGTCAGCAGCTCCCAATTAATTACAAACGCCATAAGTTACACACCACAGCTGGTTGGGGTGTCCCGTGGTTCAGCCAGAGCCTGAAGCAGTCCCACCTTCTCACTAATAAGCATGTTGTAATGAGTCGGGGGGGGGGGGGGTTGGGCGCAGCGTGACACATTCCTACCCTGGGAATACATCCCACACCTCCCTGTCATCTCCTCTGATACGCAGCGCTAACGGCACCGCTGGAGTTGGGGAAAACACATCGGCAACGTTCCCCTTTTCTTAAAGTTCGCGTGGTAAAATACACCAACGTGTAACAGAATTAACTTCACTTCTTGTCACTATCCGTGGGTTATGAGCTTTAGCAGGGGTTCGATCCCGGGGCCTGCAGTTCCATGTCAACGTGTCCTTGGGCAAGACACTGAACCCTGAGTTGGTCCGCCATCGGACTGTAAATGTGTGGGAGTGTGTATCTGATGAGCAGGTGTGTATGTGTGTGTGTGTGTGTGTGTGTATATGTGTATATGTATCTGTTGAGCAAGGCCTCTACACATGGACCAGGGCTCTACACATGGACTTTGCATCACCAAGGTCTCTACACATGGACCAGGTCTCTACACATGGACTCTGCATCACCAGGGTCTCTACACATGGACCAGGTCTCTACACAAGGACCAGGACCTCTACACATGGACCAGGGCTCTACACATGGACTCTGCATCACCAGGGTCTCTACACATGGACCAGGGCTCTACACGTGGACTCTGCATCACCAGGGCTCTACACATGGACCAGGTCTCTACACATGGACCAGGCCTCAAAATGTTAGTAAATTTCCTTCCTGTGTTTTTTCCCCATCACTTATTTCAACGGTCTATTGCCTTCTGATATAGAAACATTTCGTAAACGGGTCATTTTAACAACTCGGTGTAGCCGTCGGTGTTTCCAGTCAAAAAGAGTCGTAACAGGGAGGAGAGTAAAGATAGAGAGCTCCTAGAGCCCCGTTACAAATAAAAAGGCATGGATAGTTAGTCCTTCTGTCATTGGTAAAACCCAATATAGACCTTGTAGTTGAAAAAGGAGCCTCGTATAAGAACCTATGGAGGCCGTTCATCTGCAAACGGCGTCAACAACATCAGCTAAGATTAATCTAGAAAAGTTGACCCCACACACACACACACACACACACACGATACAAAAGTGTAGATACACACAAAGTCACACACACACTTGTCTGTGTGCACACTTAGCCACACACGCCACATCAAAGAGGTAGTGTAATACTGAGACATTTCTCAGGAAGCAGGTCTGAAAAAGGGGAAACCCTCAAACCCCCTGAGAGCTCTCGGATCCTCTCTGGAGGCTCTGATCTCGTCAGCTGGAAACCCCAAAAGAAGAAGAAGAAGTGTGACGGGAACCACGTCAGCAGGGTTCTGCATTTCCAGAGAACTGAAACACGGTCCCATTACAGACCCATTAGGTCAACGTTATCGGGATATGGGATGTTCGGGGGGGGGGGGG
>NC_048410.1:161294-165077 GCF_013103735.1 Etheostoma cragini
CCCCCCCCCCAGGCATCAAGATACATTTCCCAATGGCAACACAGCAAGGCTCATATTCCATGTTCTGCCGTGGCCGCCTATTTTTTACACAGTCCTCCATACAGACAGACACACACACACAAGCTAGAGACACACAACACACACAGACACACAGACACACACACACACACACACACACACACACAAGATACAGACACAAACAGACACACAGACACCGATACACAGCTATAGGCTCAAAAAGAGTGATGTTCTCAAAAGCTTGAACTCAGACGAACTGCGTTCTTGAAAGCTGTGAGTGTTGGGCTGCAACTAACCATTATTCAGTTGATTAATCTGCTCGACGTGAACAACAACAACAACAACAACGTTGTTGCCAGGGTTCAGAGTGAACTTCTGCCTGGTGCCTGTTTACATCCCCAGCCCCTCAGTAAGTCCCCATTGTGCGTTGCGGTCGAGTCCCGCCCTGAAATGTATTCACACAGTTCCCGTTACCACTGCCACAACATGCAGTGGTTGGAAGAGGGTGGAGGGGAAATAAGGGAATCAGGTTCTGGACTGCCCTCCATCACAAAAACCTCCTCTCTCTGTGCCGACATTCCTCCACCCCCAAAGGGATTTTATAGACCAGCGGACAGCAATGCAGGAACCATTATTACATCCTAGTGATACTATTTATCATGCTCCCTCCTCCCCTCCCCTCCCAGAGCAGGTCTTTCACTGCACCCCGCCATGCAAAAGAGACAAAACCACTTCCTTAAAAAAAGAACAAGCTGCTTCATTCTCGTGCAAATGATTCGGGGCTGAATGCAAAACCAGAGGCATTCCAGCGAGACGCAACAAATGGACTCCAAAGGGCAACAAGCGGAGGCTGTGGTGGTGCAACACGGATTAACTCTGCAGCCGAGGGGATCTTTTTAACCCCGAGTAATCACCGAGGGTCGCAATCACAAACACAGCTGGTGAATTAAGGGGATTTGAGACCAGTAACTGAAAGTGAAACAGACTAAAAAACAAAAGTTGGAAGACTTGTTGCTTTTGTCTGAATCAGGATCTTACAGGGCTCAGAACGGGACTAAGGCTGCACGATATAAGGAAAATATCTAATTGGCATGGTTTTTGACTGATATAGCAAGATGATTCACAATATTGGAGAACACTATCGTTTTTGTATTCTCATTTTCAGTGAATGAACATAATTATAGTGTGATTTTTGTGAGGATCTGTACAAAATAAATAAAATAAAAGATGTTCTGTGTAGTGTTTGGGATCGAATGTTTAGGCTGAGACTTTAAAAAATGTCTCTATCTGAAATATGAGCTTCTTTTTAACCAAATTAACATAAAAAATAGATTGGATTCTGACAACGCTCTTTGCAAATATCACTTTCATTCCTCTGATCATAACGATTAGTCAAAATAATTCCTAATATTAGGTATAATTGTTTATAAACGAGGGTTATTTACCATGAATTCCAAAAGGTAGTAAAACTAGTAAGGTGGTGGTCGTGGAAACTAAAAACAAAGTCTGAAAAAGTACAAAAACGGGTTAAATATTGCACCCCTCTGCGAGTTGGAACACACAGAGACAGAGACAGAGAGAGAGAGAGACAGAGAGAGAGAGAGAGACAGAGAGAGAGAGAGACAGAGACAGAGAGAGAGAGAGAAAGAGACAGAGAGAGAGAGAGAAAGAGACAGAGAGAGAGAGACAGAGACAGAGAGAGAGAGAGAAAGAGACAGAGAGAGACAGAGAGAGAGACAGAGAGAGAGAGACAGAGACAGAGAGAGAGAGAGAGAGAGAGAGAGACAGAGACAGAGAGAGAGACAGAGAGAGAGAGAGAGACAGAGAGAGAGACAGAGAGAGAGACAGAGAGAGAGAGACAGAGACAGAGAGAGAGAGAGAGAACACTTCCTGCATTCAGATCTTCTTTTCTGCACCAATGTCTGGTGAAAACATCTTTATGGATCTACACATAATCCCAAAACTGGGAGGCAGGAACAATTCAAAGTACAACGGGATGTAATGCAGTGAGTCTACATCCGGGACCAGGGTCCAGAGTCCAGTTTGATTAGTCTGAACACTGTGGACTGTAGGCGGGCCGAGTTGATCCATCTGGGCTTGAGTGTCCCTGTTGTATTATTAGTGTTTGTTATTGAGTTGTTGTTCTAAAAAAAGGACTCCAAGTTTCATATCTTGAGTTTGTATTTTTATACATTTTGTTAAAATGTGACAAATACTTCAGTGCGAACTCCTAAATAACTACAAATACCTAATGTAGAGTATCTGTTGTGCTCTATTAAAAGAGGAGACAGTTAGTCCAACAGTTGAGCTTGTGTAAGTGGACTTTCTCCTCTCTTTCCCCTTCACCTGGTCCTGAAGGACTCGTGCGTCCATGCGTGGGCAGAAACCGCCGAGGTCAACGGAAAACACCACCAGGCTTGAAGAACATGTTGTTTACTCTCTCTCTCTCTCTCTCTCTCTCTCGGACTAACTGATAAAGTGCCCACGCGGCCGGACCACAGCTCAGCGTAGCCGAAATAATCTAAATCTCCAGCTTGGAGAGATATGAGAAGCTTCTCCTAAATGAAGCAACAACTTCCCACCATCAGATGATTACACGTCTCTCGGCATCCGCTCGACAAGAAAAGACATTCCTATCACTCCTGTGGCTACAGAAAAAAGACCTTTTTGCTTTTTAAGCCGGTTCTTTTGTCAAGGAGCACAACATTGTTATCGATTAGCTGGGAACGCCGAGCCCACATACCAACGATGACCTCAGTGGGTGGAGGAGAAGAAAAGGCTGGAGGAGGGAGGGAGGGAGGGAGGGGTTGCCATAGCTCAGAGGATAAGTATCCATCAAAGGAAGGAGCAGCGAATAAAGAGAAGGAGAGAGAGAAACACCAAGACTTACCTAAAAGTGACCCGAGACAGAAGGAACCTGGGGCCGTGAGATGGACCGAGGCGCCGCGACGTTTAGGATGATTTTTATTGTTTAACATTAACACTTTGGGAAGTTCAGTTTAAAAGGAAATTAAGTTGCATCGGAGCATTAAAACAAACATGGAAACCCATCAGCAGCTTAAATTTTTTTTTGAATTAAACTAATGTTAAAAGTACGATATCTACATGAGATAGCCACACACACCCACACACACACACACACACACACACACACACACACCAAAAGATCCGTATTTGGCGTCTGTGTATCAATGCAGTATTGCCACAGAAACTATTGCGATCCCATGCTGTATAGATTTTGCTACCCCGCCCGTACATTATGTTCCAGACTAGATGTTGAGACCTAACAGACCTCGGTGCAGGTCTAACCCTGGTAGTAGTGTAGTGACAGCTTCTCTAACCCTTCTGTTGTCCTACATCTGAGCCTGAAAATAAGCCTAAATTAAATTATCACAGAATTCTGCTCAAGAAAGCACTAATTGGGAATTATTTTGCCAAACAGTTAAGATGAGGGGATGTTGTGTGGTCACAGACTGGTAATAAAGTACTAATCCCGTCCTTCATTTCACTCCCAGAGGAGCGTTGCATGGGAACAGCCATGTTATTTTGGGGGAGGTTTGGTTAAAAGACACCATGAGGGTTCCAGACCAGACAGATCACTAAGAACACAACGTGTTGGTGGGAAAGCTGCAGGACTGGAGTGGCCCTCATGAAAAGGCCCCGGGGCCCTATTGAGAATCCCCCAAGTGTGCAAAATCCCCAAGAGGGCCAGTCAAGGTCACCAGAGGTCACATTCCAGAGGGGGACGAGGTGGGGGGGGGGGGG
>NC_048410.1:165282-171735 GCF_013103735.1 Etheostoma cragini
GGGGGGGGGGGTAGTAGCTTAAAAGTTGCAAAGAATGACCCGTAAACGCTGTATTCCTTGATAAATACAGTTTGAAGCAGAAATAAATCAAAAACCTAGGTCAAGCTACTTGTTCTCGTCAAATTAATGTAGGAAGTTCTTAATTAGGAATAATAACCCCTTGAGATGTGACATAAATGGCAAAAAATAAAATACACTACATTCACAATTAGACAAAACAACTTGACAAACTAAAGCTCTCCATCACACCGAAATCACCCATTTCCTCCCCATTCCTACCAATTAAATATTAGACAATAAACAGTTAAAGTTATCAATATAGACCGTTGAGAAGAAATAAAATACATGATGAAATGAATAAAATCCCTTGCTAGTAAAAGTCTCCTCAGATTTATTTAGGAAAAGAAAATTATTTGAATATATTTTCATTGCACCCCTGAAATTATTATGCTTCTTATATATGTGATCCTACATTTTTCTACTTAACACAGATGTATATCTTAACATAATATATCTTTTTAACAATCCGGTTAAACTGACCAGGGACGTATTTAGGGTTATTAAAACAATTTAGAAATCACATTTTACTTCATAATCTATAAGAAATATCGTCTTTATCTCCATTTCCAACAGCTGAGATAACATCTATGTTCAGGGAATGCATCAGTCTCTACTAGCACACTATTAAACATGGAGGTGGGGTTTGTTTTTTATCATAAGGTTATAATTCATGTTAAAAATCCACTATGGAAACAACATAAGTGTCATATCCAGAATAATGTTCTGAGTCAGGAAGACATGTTTATCTCAGGAAATAAGGAGAGGACGCTGGTTTCAGGTAGAAAACATGGAACTTGGACTGTTTTTCTTCTAGTTAAAATGTAAAATGGGTCAATTTGACCTGAATAGCAAACAAGGGTTAAATCATGTTAAAGTGTAACTGTCTGTCCTGTCTCAACCAGGACAGACTGGTAAAGCCAGTCCCCCATTCACACCATGTGCACTGGCCAACTGGACTAACTGGGGGGAGGGGGGTGCATGTGTGTGTTTGTGGGTGGCATCCAGAGAGCCAATCACAGCGTTTGTTTACAATAACATCCGCCTGCGCCCCATTCATGCATCGCCAGCGCCGTTCCTGAGGAACAGAAACCAGATGTAGAGCAGAGGAAGGGAAGAGGACATTCCCTCTGGACCTCAATCAGTCCTCTCTCTTATCCACAATCCTCAAAACCGTCGCCCCCCATGCTTAATGCTCACAACGGGACTCGTGGGCCTAAAGGTCCACATTCTGCTCATGTTCAGGGTCATTGCTGTATTTTGAGTTTGGACCAGAACAAGTGTTTTCTTTTTCTAAAAAACACCATGTTTTAGTTTTACTGCACATGGCTGCAGATCCTGTGGGTCAGAGAGTCAGAGACACAGAGTCAGAGACACAGAGTCAGAGAGTCAGAGTCAGAGACACACATACACAGGGTCAGAGAGTCAGAGACACAGAGTCAGAGACACAGAGTCAGAGACAGAGACACAGAGTCAGAGACACAGAGTCAGAGACACAGAGTCAGAGACACAGAGTCAGAGACACACATACACAGGGTCAGAGACACAGGGTCAGAGACACAGAGTCAGAGACACAGAGACACAGAGTCAGAGACACAGAGTCAGAGACACAGGGTCAGAGACACAGAGTCAGAGACACAGAGACACAGAGTCAGAGACACAGAGTCAGAGACACACATACACAGGGTCAGAGAGTCAGAGACACAGGGTCAGAGACACAGAGTCAGAGGGTCAGAGACACAGAGGGTCAGAGTCAGAGACACAGAGTCAGAGACACAGAGTCAGAGACACAGAGTCAGAGACACAGAGACACAGAGTCAGAGACACAGAGTCAGAGACACAGAGTCAGAGACACAGAAGGTAAAAATAAGTTTTACCATCTAAATAAACCATATACCGTTTAAATAAACCATTTAAATAAAAATGACTAAAATGCGTACAAATGTCAAAGTGATAAAAATTGTGAAAAGCGACAAAATGTAAAAAAAAAAAACACGAGGGGGGGGAAGAACCCACGAAAATTTTATAAGAAAAAAGGTAGTCAGAAAAAGAAGACAAACGTTGAAAAAGTGGAAAAATCGGGAGAAAGACAAAAGGGTGAAAGAAGACCACATAACCTTAAAAAAAACATAAAAAGGTTTTTAATTTTGTAATTTTGACTCAGAAAAACAAAAATGTCCAGATTGGCCGGAAGACAGCGAGGGTTCAGAAGATGTAAACAACAACAACAACAAGGAGCCGTATAGTTAAACAGGACCTGTATAGGTAAGAGGCCATCATCTTTATAGATGCACAGGTAGAGAGTTCAGACAACTGATCTAGTCCCATTGAATGAATTTAAGGTCATATTAAAGGTCGTGTAATTCAAATATGTAACTGCCACTGTGACCTTTCCTTTCCTTTATGTGTGACGTTGACTCCGCTGTATTTCTATTTATATCGTAACTGGTGTGCCGTCTCGGCCAGGTCTTCCTCAAAAAAGAGATTTCAATCTCAGGGGACTTCCCGGTTAATTAAAATAATAAAAACCGACGTAGGCTACGGTGGAAGCTCAGCGTGGAGCCTCCACCCGACCACACGGCACACGTTAGTGGAGCTTTTTGTGGATAAACTCAATTTAAACAGAGCTTTGGTGATTATTTATACCTAATGTTTGAGTTAGAAAAGCAGAAATTAGGAATTATTGAGACTAAAATTAAAGGAATGGATGTTGATGATAATCACAGACTGGAATATGTCAACTTTTGGACAAAAACACCCCCCAAAAAATGTTGATTTTCAGTTTGGACCCAGAGGACAGGAAGTCCTCGGTCATGAGGAAGACACAATATTAAGACATTGTCCCACACTGGAGGACAAGCTATGACGTGCATACTTTACATTTGTGTCTGGATATAATCTACATGTTCTCACAAACTGTTCCTGTTGGATTTCCTACTTTATTTACACGTTTGAACTGATGTGACCTTGTAAAGTTGTGATAAAACTGTAAAATAAAAACTACAACTCATACCCAGCAACATTATGCAAAACACTCTAAAACCACATTGACTTCTACAGAAAGCTCCTCCTTTCTGAATAGGAAGAGGGGTTCAATTAAATTAAATATGTGGCAACTTCTTTCGGCTAATTGACTTAAAAAAACAAGACAGAAAGGAGTAAATCATGTAGAAAGGAGCAGCCCTAATGCCCCAGTGATTGGCCCATCCCGGGCAGGAAAAGGGACAACTACCCCCCACTGTGGGCCCCATGCTGGATAAAAGCAGCAGGCTGTGTGTGTGTGTGTCTCCCCAACAAACACACACTGCAACACACACACACTAACCCTAAAGGCTCGGTGAGACCAACTTATCAGAATCAGAGAGGGTTTATTACCACAGTAAGTTACACTTATGTGGGATGTGGCTTGGTTTATGGCGCATATACAAAACATATTAAATACACAACACACACACAGTCAAATACACACTCTACAACACACACACACACACACACACACACACACAGGCAATGAAGCTAACCCGCTAACGACACCAAAGGCTCGGTGAGACCAACTTATCAGAACATAAATAAGAAATAAACAACACATACAGAATCAAATACACACGTAGTGGAGCCTTTAGAAAACAGACTGAATGGGAAGGGTTGGGGGCAACACACACACGCACACAAACACACACACACAAACTATGGGCAGATGTATCGAACAGGATACAATGTAGAGACTAGTTGTGTGTGTGTGTGTGTGTGTGTGTGTAAACCAACTTAATCAACACCAAACGTGTGTAAAGCAACGTCCCAGGACTCCGCTAAATCAAAGCTTTGCGTCGCGTTTACGTACCACTCTCACGGGGCAACGTCAACGGTTAACCAGCGACGTAACGTTAGCCGTTACGTTAGCTAGTAGGCTAGCCACCGCCAGCCTAACTGACTAACGAACTAAGTAACTCAAATGTAAGAAATATTGAATAAAACAACTTACCGACTCTGAGAAAACGGAGGTGGATAAAATCAACACGAGGCAGAGGCTGAGCATGGTTGTCCTTTCTCTCTTTTAGGAAGCTAGCGTTAAAGTTTCGGGAAAGAAAACCGTTGACCGTTAGCTTGGGAGCTATTTTAAAACCAACGCGGGAGAGTTCCGTGTCTTCCGGTAGGCAAGACTTCTTCGGTGGTCCCAGTATAGTCCAACAAAAGGTACAAGTTGTAGGGAAATGTTCCACTTTACGCCTCCTTGGCTGCGTCTTCTTCGGTCTCTTAACTGAGCGCTATCACGGTCGGATCTTCTTTATACCTCGGAGGTGGGCACGCCCCCCCGTCAGCTCTCCTCCAATCAGCGACGAGCTGTGACGTTACGTTCCAATCGTTCTACGTGATTTTCCCTGGAGTTACTTACGGTAAATCCGTCAACTGCAACAGGTTGGCCCCGCCCCCTTCCCCCGTCAAGTTCCCCGGATGTGGCCGCAAGAAAAACTATTCAAAATAAAAGCACATTTCCAATTTTTTTCTATATTAACTATTTTTACTATTATATATATATATATATATATATATATATATATATATATATATATATATATATATATATATATATATATATATATATATATATCTTTTTATTTCATAGAATATTATCAATGTGATAATTATTGTATAAGATTTGTATTATGAAATAGACAAAAAAACTAAAATTAACAAAAGCTTCAAAATAAAAGCACATTTTTATTTTATTCTATATTTGTACTTTTTTGTATTCACTGTACTTTCTGCACTTTTGGTTATATAGCAATTATATTCTACTGAATAACATATTATTAATGTGATAATGATTGTATATTCATATTATATAATATATATTGCACTCATGCCTCTATATTGTTTCTGTTTAGAGTATGTTGTTGTTGAGTATTGTGTCTGTATTATTGTTTATATTTCTGTTTTGGTTGATACGTATGTGTAAGCACAGTGTGAGTAACGATGCTCCATAGACATATTCCTCGTATGTGTCCTCATACCTGGCGAATAAAAGCTGATTCTGATTCTGATTCTGATATCATAAGATGTCATGAAATAGACCAAAAAACAACTAAACTGAACAACAAAAGCTTCAAAATAAAAGCTGTACGTGCTTCCGGAAGTTGAATGGTTGTCAACACAATTTTAGCATTTAAATATTTACATTTATCTTTATTTACTTATTTACTTATTTATTTAGATCACATTTTGGGGCTTTTTTATGATCTTTAATTGACAATTGGGTTCTGTTTATTAATGAAAGAGAAGAAGAACCTTCTGTAGAAGGTAAAGTCCATCCATCCATCCATCCATCCATCCATCCATCTATCTATCTATCTATCCATCCATCTATCCATCCATCCATCCATCCATCCATCTATCTATCTATCCATCCATCCGTCTATCCATCTAAGGTTTCTGTTTCTTATTTTTATTTAATTGCATTACTTATACATGAAAGACATCAAGTACAACGGTCCTCATTCAGTTCTGATTAATTACTCGATAACAAGCTAATAATGAGCCCCCCCCCCCCCCCCCCCCCCCCCCCCCCCCCCCCCCCCCCCCCCCCCCACAGTCACTTTCAGATGTGAGTCGTGCAGGCGTCACTTTGCGACAAGTAGTTAGCAGTTAGCATATAAGATGCTAACGAGAGACTTCTGTTACGTCAAGACAGTAAAAATGGACCTACTTAACCAAGCTGGTTCACTGCTAGCTTAGCTACAAGTTAGCATCAAACACAACAAAGGCTGTCAGTTGAATGGGGTTTTGAGCTAACGTTAGCATAGCATCAAACACATCAAAGGCTGTCAGTTGAATGGTGTTTTGAGCTAACGTTAGCATAGCATCAAACACATCAAAGGCTGTCAGTTGAATGGTGTTTTGAGCTAACGTTAGCATCAATCAACCATAGATAGCTACGTTTCTGAAATAATTCCCATCTTCTGTTATTGTTCGTAATTAGAAAACTTTATTAGTTCAAGGATTTCCCAAATGTCAGTCTGACAGTCGTAAACCGTTTAATCTGCATGACTCACATCAGGCAGTGTTCCCCGTGTGGAGAGCAGCTGGACGCCTGCAGCCTTTAGCGCTGCTTCATGGAAACATGACGACATCATCCTCTCTCTCCTTTCCCTTTCCTCCACGTGGGGGTCATGAGTTCCCGTTCATGAGTTCCCGTTCCCATGTGGTTTCCTTCTCCAGATCTCATCTCTGACCAAAACAACGTGACTCACCGTGTTTTCATTTTCCTCTCGCTCGCTGCCCGGTGTTGTGTCATCGCTGGTTTCCCTCTTCCAGAGAAGCAAGACTGCTGCTCTCTGCACGGGAAGTAAAAACACTCTGTAATGACACACACACACACACACACACACACACACACAC
>NC_048410.1:171835-176261 GCF_013103735.1 Etheostoma cragini
ACACACACACACACACACACACACAAACACACTGTGTAATTATTTTATTTTATTTACCTTTATTTAGATTAAAAATCTCTTTTCCAAGAGTGTCCTGGCCAAGATAAGTAGCAGCAACATATATCATGAACATAAAACATAAAACACTTTATGCTGTTAATAAATAGGGATTAACAAGGTCATAAAATATCTAAATTTCAACAATAGTGAATAACAACAAGGATCATCAGAATAATCAATCATAACATGTACAGCCAGTGTGTTCAGCCTCCATGTCATTTAAAAGTAGTTTAAAAGCAGCCAGTGAAACCATCTCCTGAAGATTCAGGACCGTTTGCAGCTGATTCCGAGCATAGGGCCGCGTACTTAAACGCCCCTTTACCTAATTCAGTTCGGACTCGAGGGACAGATAACAGTAATGAGTCATCAGAACGAAGACGATATCTTCCTGTACCTTTCTTTATGATGTAGGTTTGAAGGTATGGGGGAAGCAGACCAAGCATAGCCTTGTAAATTAGAGTGTACCAATGATTGAGTCTACGGGGGGACAATGGAGGCCAACCAACCCGGTCATACAATGAACAGTGATGAGTAAGGGCTCTAAAGTTAGTAATGAACCTAAGAGCTCCGTGGTAAACAGTATCCAGAAGTTTCAAGCTTTGAGTTGACTAATGCGTGTATATAACATCGCCAAAATCCAGCACTGACATAAAAGTGGCAGCAACAAGTCTCTTTTTGGCCTCAAAGGAAAAACATGACTTGTTTCTAAAATAAAAACCCAGCTTCAGCTTCAGTTTTTTCACCAACTGCTGAATGTGAGGTTTAAAAGAAAGAGAATCATCAATTAGGATACCAAGATACTTGTATTGAGATACGTACTCAATCTCGGAGCCCTGAGAAGTAATGATGGGGGGGGAGGTTCCGTGACTTTGATTTTGCACCGGAAAACAACATGAGTTTTGATTTGTCGTCATTCAAAACAAGTTTTAAATCAAACAAGGTACGCTGTACAGTATCAAAAGCAAGTTGTAGCTGACAAAGCGCCTGGTTTAGTGTAGATGCAGAGCAGTATATCACAGTGTCGTCAGCATAGAAATGAAAATTTGCGTTGGAGACATTTTGATCAAGAATGTTGATATATAATATAAATAGGAGTGGTCCCAGCACTGACCCCTGGGGCACACCCTTGGATACCGCAAGAGGACTAGAAGTGAGACCATCCACCTGCACGCACTGAGATCTACCTGATAGATAGTTTCCAAACCAACAAACTGTTTGTTCGGACAATCCGATACTGAATAGTCTTTGTTTTAATATTGCATGATCCACCGTATCAAAAGCCTTTGATATATCAATGAAGAGAGCTGCACAATGTTGTTTTTTTTCTAAAGAGTCAATGAAATCATTGACTACTTTTAGGGCTGCTGTAGTTGTGCTATGCTTTTTACAAAAACCGGATTGAAAATTAGAAGGTCATAGAATTATTAGACATAGAAGACTGACAGTAATAATTGAGAAGCACTGTCTTAATGTGTGTGTGTATTGTCAAACTTTTTTCAAAAAGAGTGTAAATCTAGTGTTAGTGATGTGTAGAGTAGACTGATGGTAGAGTTACAAAAATGAAGAAAATGTAAAAATAAAAGCACCAAAAATGATAGAAAAGTATCTCAAACGCATCAGAAAAAAAGCGATTAAAATGTTTTCAAAAAAATCGTAAAAAACCTTTTTTTTTAATTGTCAAGTGTTGAAAAAACATTTAAAAAGTATCAAAAAATTGTCAAATAATCGTGGATTTTTTTTTGAAAACGTGTCAAACTTTTTTCAAAAAGAGGGTAAACTAGCGGTGATATATTATTATTAGATAGATAGATAGATTATTATGTGTTAGTGATGTGTAGAGTAGACTGATGGTAGAGTTACTAAAATGAAGAAGATGTAAAAAAAAAAACGCCAAAAAGTGATAGAAAAGTGTCTCAAACACATCAATAAATTGTCAAAACATTTTAAAAACATTTTTAAAAGTTTTTCAAAGAATAGTCAACATTTTTTGAAAAGCGCCAAAAAAGCAATACAAAATTGTCTAAAAATTGTCTAAAAATTGTTTAAAAAAAGTTTCAAAACATTTATAAAAAAGTAGAAAAAATATCTAAAAAGTATTCAAATAATCAAAGTGTCAAATAATTTGGGATTCTTTTTTGAAAAAGTCTCAAACTTTTTTCAAAAAGAGTGTAAAATCAGTGTTTATATATTAGTGTTAGTGATGTGTAGAGTAGACTGATGGGAGTGGTACAAAAATTAAGAAAATGTAAAAAAAAAAACGCCAGTGATTCTCAATAATTTTCTGTTACGCCCCCCCTAGCAAGAAGAAAACTATTCGCGCCCCCCCTAGCAAGAAGAAAACTATTCGCGCCCCCCCTAGCAAGAAGAAAACTATTCGCGCCCCCCACTCCCCACCGTGACTCTCCATCTCAAGGGTAGCCTTCACAAAGCGGGATGACTGTTGGCAATATTCAGCACGTTTTCGCTGAAAAAACTCTAGCGGCTTATCGGCGTGATTGGGGTGTAACGTATTTAAGTGGCGCGCTAATTTATTTGGCTTCATGCTGTCCGCTGCGAGCATTTTTAGACACAGCAACGACACCGGTCTTTCCTCTTCTCCAGCTGTAGTCACAGTGAAGCCAAGCGCTAAATACGCTTCGGCGTATTTCCTCTTCTTAGCTTTCCGGTGACTTTCTTTTGTCTCATTATCTTTGTCTCTCTCCGTTTTCCTTTTCATCCCCGTTAAAACCTTCTTCATGTTGGGGGTTGTTATGTTGAATAACGGAGGCTATAGACAGAACGCAGTCGGAGCTTTCTGTTGACTTAGCACTGCTAACCTAGGCAAACCTGTTGTCTTGTAAGTCGTAAAATGTTGCACTGTCGCAAACGTGACAGAAGGAACAATGAGAGCGCCACTGCCGCCTACAGTAGTGGAGGCGCAATTACACTTTATACTAGTACGGCCAAAAAAGAAAGCCTGTTTCCCAGGGTCTCACGCGCCCCCCCCCAGGTATCGCACCGGGGTGCCCCACTATTTGAGAAGCACTGCGCCAAAAAGTGATAGAAAAGTATCTCAAACGCATCAAAAAATTGTCAAAAAATTGTCACAAGTTTTTCAAAGAATAGTCAACAAATTTGGAAAAGCGCCGAAAAAGCAATACAAATTTGTCTAAAAATTATCAAAAAATTGTTAAAAAAAAAAAGTGTCAAAACATTTATAAAAAAGTTGAACAAATATCAAAAAAGTTGAACAAATAATCAAAGTGTCAAATAATCTTGGAATTCTTTTTTTGAAAAAGTGTCAAACGTTTTCAAAAAGAGTGTAAACTAGTGTTTATATATTAGTGTTAGTGATGTGTAGAGTAGACTGATGGTAGAGTTACAAAAATGAAGAAAATGTAAAAATAAAAGCACCAAAAATGATAGAAAAGTATCTCAAACGCATAAAAAAAGCGATTAAAAATGTAAAAAAAAATCGTTAAAAACTTTTTTTGAATCGTCAAAAGTGTTGAAAAAGCATAAAAAAACTTATCAAAAAATTGTCAAATAATCGTGGAATTTTTTTTGAAAACGTGTCCAACTTTGGGGGGCGCGCCCCACTATTTGAGAAGCACTGCACTAAGACAACCACACACACACACACACACACTAAGACAACCACACACACACACACAGACACTAAGACAACCCCACACACACACACAGACAACCACCACACACTAAGATAATCACACACAGAGACAAACACACACACATTGAGGAGAGGTCTCCTCAGAACTCAGACCTGATTCTTTGATTTGAAACTTTTAACTTTTTCAGCGTTCCTTCGGTTTCTTTCCCATCTCCCTCCGTTCTTCTTCTACTACTCCGAACCGGCTCCAACCAGCTGCTGCCCTGGGGAAGTTCAGCACACCCTCCTTGTGTGTGTAAGTGTGTGAGTGTTTGTGTGGTTTTCTTAGTGAGAGTGTGTGTGTGTGTGTGTGTGAGAGAGACTGCCTGTGTGTGTGTGTGTGTGAGAGAGTGTGTGAATGATTGTGTGTGTGAGAGAGACTGTAAATGTGTGTTTCTATATCTATTCTAGTCTTAACAACTACTCAAAGCTCTTTTACATCATACCGGATACATTCACCATCACACACACACATCTGCACACCTGCTCATCAGATATACACTCACACATCTACACACCTGCTCATCAGATACACACACACACACACAGACACACACAAACACACACACACACTCCGATGAGCAGCATCGGTGTCTTGCCCAAGGACACTTCGATATGGGACTGCAGGGCCAGGGATACATGTATACATATATACAGCATGTGTACATACATACTGTATATATGTATACATGCAAACAGTATGTACACATACTGTAT
>NC_048410.1:176361-178204 GCF_013103735.1 Etheostoma cragini
GGGCACGGGCCGAAGCGGAGCGCCTGCTCCTGGAGGCGGCGGCGGCCTGGACCCAGGCGCAGGAAGTGCTACAGGAAGTGACGGAGCTGAGGACGCTGTGTCACCAGCTGGACGCCCGCTGCGAGCTGGGACTCGAACGCTGAGCTCTTCTTCTGTGGTGCACAGACTGTGTAGCAAATACTTACGTTACTCGCGTCCTTAAAGATTAGAAATATCTCTTAATATTTTCTTTTGGTTGCACTTTAACTCTTCTTCTCTCGTTGAAGAAATGTGCCATGACGAGAGTTCAGGGACTTTAGCTTAGCGTTGGCTCTTAGCCTAGCGTTGGCTCTTAGCTTAGCATAGCTTAGCTTAGCGTCGGCTCTTCGCTTAGCTTAGCGTTACCTCTTAGCTTAGCGTAGCTTAGCATTGGTTTGAAAGATATTTTCTGTGATAATGTGTCTTCCTGTTTCCGCGGCGCCGAGCGGCTTCGCGTCAACACGGTACGATCGCCACGGAAACGTGACTTTGAGTTCGGGCGTTGGATTTAATTTCAGAGCAAAATCAACAAAATGTTTAAAATAAATAAGTTAAAAAAAAAGACAAAAACATCGGAAAAAGTGACAAAAGTTTAGTTTTAACTCTCGTTTTATTCACGTCAAAACAACGCTCTAAACCTTTTTTTAACGTTTGATTGTTTCCTGCCGGGATTCCAGAGGGCATCATGGGAGATGTAGTCCGGTGCTGCTGATCACTTCCTGTTCTTAAATAAAAACCTTCAAACTGAACCTGGACCAGCGCAGTCTCTGAACCGCTAGGGGGGGCAAGTGGGATCATATTTCTGTGTGTGTGTGTGTGTTTATCGATGGAAGCCGATTGGCTTAGAGACTTTTCATGTAAACATGATGCAAACTCTCTGCTTTACATTTGAACACGTTTCCATGGCGATGGACGGTGGGGGGGGCAGTGGTTCTCAGGTTTGTGGTTTCTCATCTACACACACGCACAAAAACACTACAACAGATGAAGAAGAAACTAAAGGAGACCATTTTAGTTCAGTCAACACACCAGTGTGTGTCTGTCTGAGTGTGTGTGAGTCTGTTGTGTGTCTGAGTGTGTGTCTCTCTGTTGTTCGTCTGTCTGAGTGTGTGAGTGTGTGTATGTCTGTTGTGTGTCTCTATGTTGTGTGTGTGTCTCTATGTTGTGTGTCTGTCTGAGTGAGTGAGTGTGTCATTAACTACCAGAAATCATTTAAATGAGGAAATGTCCGACAAAGACTGTCTTGCGGCGCCACCGTGTGGTCACACACACACACACACACACACACAGAGACACACACACACACACACACAGAGACACACACACACACACACACACAGAGACACACACACACACACACACACACACACAGAGGGACACACACACACACACACACACACACACAGAGACACACACACACACACACAGAGAGAGAGAGACACACACACACAGAGAGAGAGACACACACACACACACACACACAGAGACACACACACACACAGAGAGAGACACACACACACACACAGAGACACGCACACACACACACACAGTAAACGTCAGCCCAGAGTTGTGTGGTAAACCTGTTGTGTGTGTAGTTGTGTAGCAGTGTGTGTGTATCAGCACTAAAACTAACAACTCGTCTGTGTGTTGTCTCTAAGATGACGTCATCAAACGTCCGTCAAGACATTCAGATCATAATCACATGTTCATAATTAACAAGCTGACGTCACACCAGCTGGACTGTTGTTCATAAAACAAACAAAAGAGAAAAATAAATAAAAAAAGAGAGAGAGAGAGAGAGAGAGAGACAGAGAGAGAGAGAGAG
>NC_048410.1:178575-181428 GCF_013103735.1 Etheostoma cragini
CCCCCCCCCCCCCCCCCCCATTCATATTAAATCATCTAAAAACAGGTTTTAGTAGCATTTTAATAACATATTGTACTGTATTGTCATGCTTTCCTTGCCATTTTACTTGTATTATTATTTTTATAGTTATTGTTACTTTGTGACTCCACTAGCTTTGACTTTGGTTGTTCAACAGTACGCCTACTTTGGTTGGTTTTAACCCGCTTTTAACCCGCTTTTAACCCGCTTTTAACCCGTTTTTAACCCGCTTTGTTGTTTTTTAGACCTTTCTGTCCTTTTTAAACCATCTCTGCCAGTCGCTCTTACCTTCTTGGCCTTGTTGATCAGGGACCGGATGAGGTCTTTGACGTTGTGAGACTTGTCCCTCTGGAAGTAGATCTGGGTGTCCGAGGTTCCGTACCGCGCCGGGGTCTCCGGCCAGCCGAGCTCCAGTATCGGCGGCTCCTCGTCGGACATCATCGGAAAGTAAGTCCCGGACGTGAGCTCGGAAACGGCGTCCACGTCCCCGAAGTCCCGGTCGCCGGACCCGGACCCGTTGCTCTCGGAGTCGCACGTTTTGGCCGCGTGCCGGGTGACGTAGCGGATCTCCAGCGGGGACAGAAAGCTGAGTTCCCGCTCCTCGGTCAGGACCCTGCGGTACTCCTTCTCCCCGTGCTCCAGGAGCGCGTCCGTGGCCAGGCGCGCGGCCTCGTTGTGGCTCAGCTCCAGCGTGGAGACCTGTCTCCAGGGGTTCTTCACCTCCTCCAGCCGGGACGCGAGCTTCCCCAGCGGCTTCCTGCCGGACGGGGCCGGCCTCAGCCCCTCCGAGTTGCTCATGGCTCGCGGGCTTTATTTAGATTTTATTAATAATTTAATATATACTATAATATGAGATATATAATATAATATATACTATGATATGATATATAATATAATAAAATATAATAAAACAGTCCTCGCATGGAGAACCCTGAATAACCCAAATCGGTCTCTACTGCAGCTTAGTGGGTTTGTAAAGACATTATTGCGAAGAATGAGGAGACATGTAGCTTAGAGTTCAATGTTCCCACTGCACGTAAACATCACACACGGCTGCCCCGTCGGGACACCTTATGCTCATGTTATAATGCTCTAAAGTCACTTTAACTCACCACCGAGGCTCGCGCGCCTCTCCAAAGTCTGCGTTAGAGAGATAGTTTTAGTTTTTTGGTTCTAATCCCGGTAATAATCCCGGTGTCCGGCCCTAGTCTCCGTCCGAGGCGGTGAAATGGTCCTCGCGGCTCTGATCCCCGTCGGTCGGACAGGATGTGCAGGGACTCAGTGTGTGTGTGTGTGTGTGTGTGTGTCTGTGTGTGAGTGTAAGGTGTGTGTGTGTGTGTGTGTGTGTAAGGTGTGTGTTCTCTGCTCACCTGTTGCTAGCCTACATGTCCTGTCATTGGTCTCCAACGACGGGCTCCTCCCTCCTCCTCCTCCTCCTCCTCTTCCTCCTTTAATCTAGCCGTTGTCAAGCCAACCAGTTCACAACAAATATGCTATTTCCGGTTAGAGATTTCAAAATAAAGAGCCCACTTGTCTTTTCTTCCCGTGAACTATGCAACTTCTTGAACCCGCGTCCTTCCGGTCCCCAACCTTTGACGGATTAGTGATTTGATTGTTGTGTTTTATCAAGAAGTTTTATTGTCAATTTTTACAATTTCATTTCATTTTGCCAGTTAGCATAACAAGCTAATCACAAGGTCAAAATATAGCCAAATAAACTTGCTCCCTCTAAATGATCTGGTCCCATTAAATGGAGATAAGGTCATGTTAAAGGTCGTGTACTTCAAATATGTAACTGCCCCATGTGACCTTTCCTTTCCTCTGTGTGGGATGGAGACTCGGCTGTATTTCTGTTTTTATTGTGACTGATGTGTCTCAATCTCAAGGGTCTGCCTGGTTAAATAAAGGTTAAATAAATAAAAATATAATAATAATAATAATAATAATAATACATTTTATTTATAATGCCCTTTACATTTCACAAGGAGATCTCAAAGGGCTACAATTAATAGGGAGTTAAAAACAGTTTCCAGAGTACGATAACAACTTACAGGCAATAGTAAGACACCATAAAACTAAAATTAAAACAATGACTGTTTAAAAGGCCTTTTGAAATAGTAGTGTCTTTAGGCCCTTCTTAAAAGTCTCAACAGTTTGTGGGGCCCTCAGGGTCTCTGGGGGGGCGTTCCAGAGCCGTGGGGGGGCTTCCTGGAAGGCCCTGTCCCCCATCATAGACAGTTTGGTCCTTGGTTGGAGCAGGCGGTAGGTGGAGATGGAGGAGCGGAGGTTTCGTGAGGCGGTGTGTGGGGTGAGGAGTTCACTGAGGTAGGTAGGGGCAGTTCCATGAATGCACTGGTGGGTAAGTCGACAGATCATGTATTGGATTCTTTGTTTAATGGGCAGCCAGTGGAGGGATTCCAGGACCGGGGTGATGTGGTCATATTTGGGCCTCCTCATGAGGACCCGGGCAGCACATTTCTGAATGTGCTGGAGCTTTTGCAGGCTCCTGCCAGGGATCCCGACGGGGAGGGCATGACAGTAGTCCCACCTGGAGGAGACAAATATAGCTGTTAAATAAATGGGATTAACAAGGATTAAAATGTTAAGTATGTACACTAAATGTTTTCTAATTCCTTTCACAGTGATCTACAAGTAAAGA
This sequence comes from Etheostoma cragini, assembly GCF_013103735.1. Taxonomy (NCBI): domain Eukaryota; kingdom Metazoa; phylum Chordata; class Actinopteri; order Perciformes; family Percidae; genus Etheostoma; species Etheostoma cragini. The sequence continues at coordinate 181,253 of NC_048410.1, forward strand.
CACAATAAACGGTCCAGGGGGGCTAAATGTTGTTTTAAATACCTTTTGGTGAGCTAAATCGCAGCTAACGAGGGACAACTTAGAATGAAAATATTAATATTTCTGTAAGTCTCCTTCTTAAAATGTAACAGTCGTACAAAATGGACCAGGGACCAGCAGGAGGACTACGATGGGGA
>NC_048410.1:181528-182861 GCF_013103735.1 Etheostoma cragini
CCCCCCCCCCCCCCTGCTGCATATCAGTAAGATGCAAAGTGAATGTCACAGACTCTTCCTCTGTGTGATCACTCTTTAACCCTCGTGTCGTCTTCCCGTCAAAACTGAAAATCAACACTTTTGTTGATGCAACTTTTTCTGACATTTTTGTCCCTTTTTCAACACTTTTGACGCTTTATCCCCCAATGTTTGTCACTTTCCTTTGACATTTTCAACACTACGGAAGACTAACTACCTCATTTATAGGACATTATACCTAATGTTTGAGTTAGAAAAGCAGAAATGAGGAATTATTGAGACTAAAATTAAAGGAATGGATGTTGATGATAATCACAGACTGGAATATGTCAACTTTTACTCAATACTATTTCAAAAACACTTCCATTTGTTTTACAATGCTATAAAATTGAATAAGACCCAAAATTAATGAAAGTAGAGATTTGTACTTGGCAAAGAGCGTTGGGTGGAATCAATCATGTTATTTTGGGGAATTAAAAAGAACATTGATATAGGACAACATGAGGACAACATGGGGACAACATGAGGACAACATGAGGACAACATGGGGACAACATGAGGACAACATGGAGACAACATGAGGACAACATGAAGACAACATGAAGACAACATGATGACAACATGGGGACAACATGAAGACAACATGAGGACAACATGAAGACAACATGAGGACAACATGAAGACAACATGAAGACAACATGAAGACAACATGAGGACAACATGAAGACAACATGAGGACAACATGAAGACAACATGAGGATAACATGAAGACAACATGAAGACAACTTGAAGACAACATGAAGACAACATGAGGACAACATGAAGACAACATGAAGACAACATGAGGACAACATGGGGACAACATGAGGACAACATTAATTCCACCTTACAGACTCAGTCTGTTGTTCTTCTAAGTGAACTTGCTGCAGCACCATGCATAGGGTGGTGCATTCAGGGCCCATACTGATACTGATACTGATACTGATACCGGGACTCCAACACCCGTTCACACGTCCCCTCACCCATTCACTCCCACTGATACACTGAATGCAGCACAGAGGACGAATAATCGCTTTGTCATCATGTCATTTGGTTTTGTCAGTGTAGGCCACCATTGTGTGTCCCTGTTGATTCAAACTGAATGAGTGTGGTTAGTGTGTGTCTCTGTGCATGTCTCTGTGTGTGTGTGTGTGTGTGTCTGTGTGTGTGTGCATGTCTGTGCATGTCTGAGCATGTCTGTGTGTATATCTCTATGCATATCTGTGTGTGTGTGTGTTTTAGAGTGTGTGTGTGTGTGTGTGTGTGTGTGTGTGTG
>NC_048410.1:182961-184280 GCF_013103735.1 Etheostoma cragini
GGAATAAAGCCTCCACGCAGGAATAAAGCCTCCACGCTGCAGGAATAAAGCCTCCACGCTGCAGGAATAAAGCCTCCATGCTGCAGGAATAAAGCCTCCATGCAGGAATAAAGCCTCCACGGCAGAACACAAGACACAGAATATCACCCAGCGGGCCGGAGACGCGTGGAATAAAACCCAAATGACCAATTAACGTTAGATATTCACGGCTCCTGCACACTGCCTGCGTGGCGTGTCCATTTATTACTTTTATTTTGGCTAAAGTCATAGTATAGTATGCTGAAAAAGGTACTAAAGTCATAGTATAGTATGCTGGAAAAAGTACTAAAGTCATAGAATAGTTGCTGAAAAAAGCGCTAAGGTATAGTATGCTGAAAGAAGGTATTAAAGTCCTTATATAGTATGCTGAAAAAAGTACTAAAGTCATAGTAAAGTATGCTGAAAAAAGTACTAAAGTCATGGTATAATATGTCAAACAAAGTACTAAAGTCACAGTATAGTATGCTGAAAAAGGTACTAAAGTCATAGTATAGTATGCTGGAAAAAGTACTAAAGTCATAGAATAGTTGCTGAAAAAAGTACTAAGGTATAGTATGCTAAAAGAAGGTATTAAATTCCTTATATACTATGCTGAAAAAAGTACTAAAGTCATGGTATAATATGTCAAAAAAAGTACTAAAGTCACAGTATAGCATGTCAAAAAAAGTACTAAAGTCATAGTATAGTATGTCAAAAAAAGTACTAAAGTCATAGTATGGCATGTCAAAAAAAGTACTAAAGTCATAGTACAGTGTGTTGAAACCATAAAGTACTCCTAGTTGTCTGTCTCGGGCCTGTTTGCTGCCTTGCTCGCTGCCTCAGGCCGGCGGCGTGCAGCCAGAGAGAACCTGCAGGACGGCTTTCTGCTGCGTGAGGAAATCACTCACGGCTCAGATGTGTTGAACACAACTCGCCCCGGGGTAAAGTCCTGGAAAAGGTTCAGATAAAGATCCCGCCTTCACGGCATTAACCTGTCAATCATAAGAGGTTATCAAGAAAGAGAGTTGCGTAACAGGCCTGAGATGTATAGTCTTATACGTGGATATGTGGGTCATACAGTGGTGCTCATAAGTGTATGAAGAACCCACGCTAAAGATGATTTAAAGAGGATAACAAAATAAAAGAAAATCATCTTTTGGAAATTGATCTTAATGGCTTAATTTAAAAAATTTGGAAAAATTCTACCTTTAACGACACCAATTTTCAGGGGCATAAGTATACACCCCCCTATGTTAAAATACAGGGGGCATAAGTATACACCCCCCTATGTTAAAATACAG
>NC_048410.1:184380-195015 GCF_013103735.1 Etheostoma cragini
CAGGCTTTATTCCTGTGTGGAGGCTTTATTCCTGCAGCGTGGAGGCTTTATTCCTGCAGCGTGGAGGCTTTATTCCTGTGTGGAGGCTTTATTCCTGCAGCGTGGAGGCTTTATTCCTGCATGGAGGCTGTATTCCTACTCCATGGAGGCTTTATTCCTGCATGGAGGCTTTATTCCTGCGGCTCAGCCGGGCGTCTCCGGGTTCATGCACCTGTTATGCTGTTGCGGGCAGATAAGCTGATAAGCTGCGTCACCGTGGTGACTCATCAAGATCACCCAGGACGTAGCTCAGGAGGATCTGCAGACTTATCAGCTACTCGGACGACGGAGAGAGTTTACACAACGACAGCTGATAGGTTCCAGGTCCAGCGACACATTTTGGGTTGCATAACTCACTAAAGTCATAGGACAGTATGTCGAAAAAATGTCAAAAAAAGTACTAAAGTACTGGTACAACATGCTGAAAAAAGTACTAAAGTCATAGTATAGTATGCTGAAAAAAGTACTAAAGTCATAGTATAGTATGCTGAAAAAAGTACTAAAGTCATAGTATAGTATGCTGAAAAAAGTACTTAAGTCATAGTCTGAAAAGAGTATTTAAGTCATAGTATAGAATGCTGGAAAATGTACTTAAGTCATAGTAAAGTATGCTGCAAAAAGTACTAAAGTCATGGTAAAGTATGCTGAAAAAAGTACTGAAGTCATAGTAAAGTATGCTGCAAAAAGTACTAAAGTAAGAAAAGTACCACTAAAGAAGTTCTTAGTCGACTAACACACACGTTTTTAACATCGATTTGCCGATTTAATCAACAGATCTTAAAAATATTTATTATTATAGATATTATATTTTTGTCTATATTTGTTTCTGATTAGTGTGTGTATATTATGTATTATTGTGTATATATTTGTTTTATGGTTGTTTTGTATGTGTAAGCGCATTGTAAGCAATATGATGATTATAAATGCCGATACAATACAGATCGGGAAATACCTAATATTGGCCGATATATTGGCCCACCGATATATCGGCCGGGCTCTACGTTACATTGAAAACAACGTCAGTAGATTATTTGTGTGTGTGTGTGTGTGTGTGTGTGTGTGTGTGTGTGTGTGTGTGTGTGTGTGTGTGTGTGTGTGTGTGTGTGTGTGTGTGTGTGTGTGTGTGTGTGTGTGTGTGTGTGTGTGTGTGTGTGTGTGTGTGTGTGTGTGTGTGTGTGTGTGTGTGTGTGTGTGTGTGTGTGTGTGTGTGTGTTCTGCTTTATGAATTCAAACACCTCTTTAAAATGGCTAACACACTATAAACACTAACACACACACCCTGTTATGTTACCGCGAACGGTTTCGTATGCAGCTTTTGAGATATGAACCTTAACATGCGGTTGTGTGTCCTTCTGCAGCTTCACCTGGCTGTCGGCGCAGGTGCACAGCAACATGGTGATGCACTTCTCCGGCCGCATCGCCGACAGCTTCGACCGGGAGTTCCGCTCTCTGTACGCCGACTCGCAGATCATCGGCTGCTTCTCCAATCCGGAGGAGGAGGGGGGGATGCCCTACTACCCCTCGTACCAGGCCCTGATGGGCCCGGTCATGGGCCTCGCCCCGGGCCTGGGGCTGGACTTACTCTCCGACAGGTACGGAGCTGAGGGCTGGGTTTTGAGAAGGGTTTTGTATTGGTATTGGTCCAAAGCAAGTAGCATCTTCCAGGTCTGAAAAGTGAAGTCAACTCTTCGCTTTCAGTTCAACACTTCATCAAAGTTAAATGGAACAGCCTTAACGCCTAAACAGGTCTTGTTCAGCCAACCAAGCTAGCGAGCCACAGCTAGCGTTAGCGGGTAACTTAGCCGACGAGCAACAAGTAGTATGTTAGGGCGAAATTCCTCGTAGGGAGGTTGGTCGTGACGGGGGTTGATGGGTCAAACACAGGACTTTCACCCAGTAGAGCCGGGGTCGTGTCCCGCTTATGTCCTTTACCGTCACATTATTCCCGCGATTCACGGAATCGGAAGCCCCCCCACAACTAAGCGTGTTACATGATGCTAAAAGAGACTTTTAGGGTCATATAACAACGACAAAGGCACCCTACCAAGCGTACATGTTTTACGTGAGTGAGAATGAGAAAAATATAAAATGGGACCATCATTTAATCGACATCATGCTGCGTTGAAGAACACTTTAACCTAAAGACTTCGTTTTGGCCGACCGATTAAAGCGTCAGCTAAATGACATGTAATGTATTGTAATGTAATGTAATGTATTGTAATGTGATGTAATGTAATGTAATGTAATGTAATGTAATGTATTGTAATGTAATGTAATGTAATGCAATATAGTGATCCAGTGGAGTCACCCACTGCTGGACATTAGAGAGAATGCAGCGTTGACTTCACTTTTAGACCCGGAATCGTTACAGTCTATGTTTTTTTAAACAGTACAATGTGGACTAAGAGATTATATTTAATAAAAAAAAAAAAGCTAATCTTTGCTCTCCCTTGTCCTCCAGCCGGCAGAGGGACCGGGTTTGCTCTGAAAACTCCAGCAGCCAATCAAGTAACAGCGTGTCCAGCGTGAAGGCGGCGCCCGGGATGGCGTCTAACACGGTCTACAAGGTCACTCAGGCTCACGACTCCAAGCCCAACAACAACCCTCGCGTTAGCCCCGAGAGGCGAGGCGGAACCCTGACCTCCCCGAGTCACCTCACAACGGGGCACCGAGTCTCAGCTAACAGGGGAGCCAATCACAACACGGGGATGGAGCGCCCGCCGCCGCCCTACGGTCAGCAAATGGGCATTGAGTGGAACAAGCACAACGCAAATATAGGCGGCGCCACCTCCAAGCTCCAGGGGTTGGGGTTGTACGAGCACAAAGGGGGCATGTTCCACGGCACCGGCACCCCCGTCTCAAATATGACCCCCAGGACACAGACGCCGTCGCCGGGCAACAATGGCACCCCCAAACCGAGGACTCCCTCCAACCAGTTCTTCAACAAACTCACAGATATATTCCTGCCGACTTCCAGCAAAGAGACGTACAACTTCCGGAGGCCGCCGTCCCCTCTCGGCAACCCTTCCTGGGGGGGTCCGGACCTGTCACAAAACGAGCCGGAGAGCCAGCAGAGCCCGCCGCCGCCACTGTCTCCGGTCGTGGTGATGAGCCGGGACGACCAGAAGCGAATGACGCTGGGTCACAGCAAGCTGGACTTGGTGAACCAGTACAACAAGCTGAAGAACCGGCAGGTGTACAGCCGCTTCGAGCTCAAGCCCACCAACGCAGTTCCAGAGGGAGATTTCATCGGAAACTGAGTGTGTGCTTAAAGGTTGCCTTGGTTTTTGCTTGTTTTTCAACCTGGACCCTATTTCCCTGTTTTTGTGTGTGTTTCCTTCTGTTTTTGACGCTGACAGGCTCCGATTATTATTCTGTCAACATTATAGAAATGATCTCTGCACAGAGATCTCCCTGAAATTGCTATTGCCTCACCCACCAGACTGCATGTAAATAAACAGTTATTTTATTATCCTAAAACACACTTTATTCAAAGTCAACAGAAACTAAATAAAACTACCAAAAGCCGTCTTGGTTCGTCTTTACACTGTTCTAATAATCTCCACTCTGGTCTGGTGAAAAAAACTCTTGATTCACCCATTTACATGTGGAGATATGCTGCTCTCTACACGCTAAAAGTAGTGATTATTTACATGGAGTCTGATGGAGATATGCTGGTCTATACACACTAAAAGTAGTGATTATTTACATGGAGTCTGGTGGAGATATGCTGGTCTATACACGCTAAAAGTAGTGATTATTTACATGGAGTCTGGTGGGTTTGGCAATGTGCATTTGTCTACAGGGTTACATTGCAGCCGGGTTTGCGGATGCCGGTTGCAGTGTTCTCGCTCAATACTGGACAAATTTTAAACATTTTTTAGTTTTTTTAAATAGGATCATGGTTGAACAACTAACCTTACACTTTAACTCCCTTCTATCCTATCTTTGTTGGGAGCTGGACATGCTCAGTAGCTCCGTAAGATCCCATCAGCTGATAACTCTTTCTCCAGGTTTGGTCAGTCCAAGGCAGGATCAGCTGGGAGACTTCTTCTAGACCAGGGACACTTGTGGAATACCTGCACAACAGGGACAGGAAGTAGAACAGGGACAGGAAGTAATTCTTTTGGAGATTCTGGTCCACCAGTGGCTGTTGGAGCAGTGTTTTCCATTGAGAACGAGCTAGCATGCTACGGTTAGCCACCTCGTCTCTAGTGACGTAGAAAGCCGTGCAGATGTTGAACAGCTCACCCGGAGACTGGATCAGAGGACATTCAGAAACCGGATAACAGGGCATTCAGAAACCGGTTCAGAGGACACTCAGAAACCGGATCACAGGGCATTCAGAAACCACATCAGAGGACATTCAGAAACCGGATCTCACTCAAAACACCATGGATGGTTATTTTTCCAAGTTTTTATGTGTGTGGAAGCACCAGAGACACAAAATAACCCACAAATCCCAGAAAAAGTGATTTTATTTTCCTAATATGGGCACTTTAAACCCCCCAAAGAACGGTCTCCATTGAGTCTGGTTGGTTCCTAAAGTCCTTCTTCCACAGGGTCCTGGTGTGAGTCGCGCCGTTGCAGGCTTGCAGGCTCACCGGCTCCTTCTCCGTCTCTACGGTCTGGGAGTCCTGAAACCATATTTCCTCTTTTATCATGGGGGGGGGGGGCTTTACCGGTGCAGTGTGGATGGGACTGTTTGTGGGGGTGTCGTAGTTTACAAACCCACTTTACTTGGAAATTGATCTGTGAAAATCACCAGGCAGTCCATTTGTTTAACACAACTGCTACTTTTGCTTTGGTTGTCGGATTTTACTTTGTATGTGTATTTTGAAAAGGGAATTTTTTTTGATATTATAAAAAAGGACAGCGTAGCAGGAGGAATCTGTTCATATGTGTAAAGACTTCTTGTGATTTCTGAATCAACTCTCCTGTTGTCCTCGGGTCAAATCTGACCCCTTTACAAAATGTCTACATCTGAAATATGAGTTTCTTTTAACCAAATTACCACAAAAAATGGATTGGATTCCTTCCAACGCTCGTTATAAACACAACTGATCACTTTCATTCCTCTGATCTTAAATGTTAGTCAAAATAATTCATAATTTCTGCTTTTTTAACTCAAATATTAGGTTTAATTCTATATAAATGAGGGTAATTGACCATGAATCCCAAAAAGTAGTAAAACTAGTAAGGTGGTGTTAGTGGAAACTGAATGTTTTGACAAAAATGTGATTTTTTTTTTTAATCCATTTTTGACCCAGGACACAAGGGTTGAAAACATTTTGCTTCGACTCTTCCTGCAACTCTCTTATATTATATTGTATTATATTATCTTATATTATATCATATTATATTATGATGTGGACCACGTGCCTACATCCTCCTGCCTTAAGGTTAACAATCGCATCACAGACCAACCCAACATCTCCAGTGTTAATACATGAAACCACTGCCACTACTACAGGGAACAGAGCCATTTTAAATAGTAGAAGATGAAGAAGTGCGACAGTATCTCGTTACGCTGGATTTCCGCAGGCAGCTGTGTCACTCCCAGATGTAATGAGAGTGCAGAGTTGAGCCGCGCATGCGTCACTTTGCGACAAGTAGTTAGCAGTTAGCATATAAGATGCTAACGAGAGACTTCTGTAACGTCAATACAGTAAAAATGGACTTACTTTACCAAGTTGATTCACTACTAGCTTAGCTACAAGTTAGCGTCAAACACATCATAGGCTGTCCGTTGAACGGTGTTTTAAGCTAACGTTAGTATCAATCAACCATAGATAGCTACAACGGTTTTGAAATGACTGCTAGCTTAGCTACAAGCTAGCATCAAACACCACAAAGGTTGTCAGTTGAATGGTGTTTTGAGCTAACGTTAGCATCAATCAACCATAGATAGCCACAACATTTCTGAAATGATTCTCATCTTCTGTTATTGTTTGTAATGAGAGATAAGTTCATTATTTCGGGGGATTTCACAAATTTCAGTATCATAGTTTTCACTGCCTTGCAGGAGTCATCTTAAAAGGATTAATAAAGACAAGTCTAAGTCTTATATCGTACACCGGTTAAATCTGAGCATGCGCGACTAAAATCTGCACTCGACTACGCCCTCATGAATATCCCACAATGCAATGCGGTAGTAACAACAACATTCCTGACGGACAAACCGGGCCAGCGGTGTAACATCAAAACGCTCTAATTTCCATTTCTACGTATTAAACGGCCGCTTGTTTGCCTTTGCTAGTTTTAAATCTAGTTTTAAATCTTCCGCAACACAGAATGATCATTTTTTTGAATAACGGTCTCATAATCGGTGATAAGGCAGGGGGCTTTTTAGGGCGTGGATATGATGTGATTGACAGTTATATGTAATATAACTACGAGTCAAAGATATATTTAAAACCCAGCAAAGCTAAATCTTACCTCGAGTTATGTAGATGACGCTCCTGCTCTGTCTATTAATATTAACTGTTTAATCTGTTAATTAAAACAAGTTCAAAACAGTTTCTACTGATTGTATTTTTTGGTTTTCCTTTTGATATTTCGGGTTGTCCTCGGTGTCAAGCAGCAGCCATCGATCTGATTCCTGCTGTTAGATAACGATTCACAGTGAACTAGGATTTTAATATGTGATTTTAATATACGTGGTTTTGTTTACTGCTTTTTTCAGCCAGTGTTGTTTTTTTTGTCTTAACAATCAGACGGATGATTGCCGCACATGGATCCAATCCTCGTTGCATGTTTGTCTGACTAATGTATATAACGTTGTACATAGTAAATACATGAATGGACTGTCAGGAATATGGGTTTATGTTCAAGACTTCTTGAGCTTTTTATTTTTTACGATGTGTTATCGACTGGAGAATGTGAACGCTGTGTTTAACCCTTGTGTAGTCTTTCGGGTCCCCGGGACCCGTTCACTTTATTGGACTTTTTGTATTGGACTGGCATTGAGCTTCCTGTATTCAGTCGTATTTTTCTGCTACCGAGGCCTGGTCCTCCAGGGTCCCAGAGACCCATCCTGCCCTCAAACACGTTCCAACTACCCCCATCTCGTCCCACTGGGTCCCAGAGACCCATCCTGCTCTCAAACTTGTTCCCACTACCGCCATCTTGCCCTGCGAGGTCCCAGAGACCCATCCTGCCCTCGAACATGTTCCTACTACCCCCATCTTGCCCTGCGAGGTCCCAGAGACCCATCCTGCCCTTGAACATGTTCCCACTACCCCCATCTTGTCCTACAGGGTCCCAGAGACCCATCCTGCCCTTGAACACGTTCCCACTACCCCCATCTTGTCCTACAGGGTCCCAGAGACCCATCCTGCCCTTGAACACGTTCCCACTACCCCCATCTCTTCCTCCAGGGTCCCAGACACCCATCCTGCCCTCGAACACGTTAAATAAACTACCCGTGACACAACGGATGACACAAGGGTTAAAAGGTCTTAATTTGTAAGATGAACACTTGAGGATTTAATAAAAACAAGTTCAACTTAACGAGGGATGTGTGTAGATGTTGTCAGCTCTCTCAGTTGGATTTTTCTTTTTTTTGTTTATGCCGAGCTTCCTGCAGGAAAACACCGGAAACATCTGTGTTCAGTGAAGGCCTCACGTAGATTGTCGGCTCTGCATGTTGCTTGAAAGTTGTCTCTATCACAAGATCCTTTCAGAATAAAACCCTGGCAATGTAAGGAATATTAACCCCCATGTTGTCCTCATGTTGTCTTCATGTTGTCCTCATGTTGCCCTCATGTTGTCTTCATTTTGTCCTCATGTTGTCCTCATGTTGTCCTCATGTTGTCCCCATGTTGTCCTCATGTTGTCCTATATCAATGTTCTTTTTAATTCCCCAAAATAACATGATTGATTCCACCCAACGCTCTTTGCCAAGTACAAATCTCTACTTTCATTAATTTTGGGGCGTCTTATTCAATTTTATAGCATTGTAAAACAAATGGAAGTTTTTTAAAATAATATTGAGTAAAAGTTGACATATTCCAGTCTGTGATTATCATCAACATCCATTCCTTTCATTTTAGTCTCAATAATTCCTAATTTCTGCTTTTCTAACTCAAACATTAGGTATAATTTCCTATAAATGAGGTTTGTTGAACATAAATTCCAAAGATAACTGTAAAACCAAAGTTAATAAGATGGCATCAAAAAAAGTGACAAACCTTTGAAAAAGGGACAAAACGTGAAAAGAAGTTTTTAAAAAAGCAATAAAAAGCCTCAACAAAAGTGTTGATTTTCACTTTTGACATCCTTAAGGGCCGTTTAACACGAGGGTTAAAGGGCCAGAGCAGGTCTGTTTGTTTGATGGTACCATCTGAGGGTTAAAGGGCCAGTGCGGGTCTTTTTGTGTGGTGGTACTGTCTAAACTGCTTCTCCACAGCCACAGACAGACAACAGACTCTCAGCCTTCGCTGGTTATCTTTCAGAGTTACTGATACTCTCGAGTTGAAAGTGACACACAGAGCCTGAGAGGCTGCTCTGTGTCTGGCGGAGGTTTGTGGGGCAGACGGGGTAACGCGAGCTTTCCCGGTCGGGTTTCACACGCCGCCGCCGCTGGCTGAACAGAGAAAGAGAAGAACTCCTCAGATGATAACATAAATAATAATAAAACATTATCGTCCCTGCAGCAACACTCCGAAGATCTGAGTGTTATCTTCAGGATGCAGCGGGTTTCCTGCCTTTTAGGGCTATTTTCTGCTGTGTGTGTGTGTGTGTGTGTGTGTGTGTGTGGTTAGGGTCTGTGTTACGAATTGTCCCCAGAGAGCGAGAGCTTGCTTTACGTGCAGTATTTTCTATTGTGCACGTGTGCGTGTGTGTGCATGTGCGTGTGTATGTGCGTGTATGTGTGCATGTGTGTGTGCATGTATATGTGTGTGTGTGTGTGTGTTTGTGTGTGTGTGCAGCAGGAAGCCTGGCGTATTGTCCTCTCAGCGTTCTGGGACAGGTTTAACCTTTCTAATCTGGATTTCAGCCTGGGTTAGGGTTGGGTTAACAGTGAACCTGGGTTAGGGTTGGGTTAACTAGGGTTAGGGTTAGGTTAACAGTGAACCTGGGTTAGGGTTAGGGTTGGGTTAACTAGGGTTAGGGTTAGGTTAACAGTGAACCTGGGTTAGGTTAACCTGGGTTAGGGTTATGTTAACTAGGGTTAGGTGTGTTCGGATCCCATTAGCCTCCCCACGCGTCCGGCGACTACGCAGTTGAATGGAGACTAAAGGGTTAGGGTTAGGTTAGCTAGGGTTAGGGTTAAGTTAATTAGGGTAAGGGTTAGGTTAGTTAGGGTTAGGGCTAGGTCAACCAGGGTTAGAGTTAGGTTAACTAGGGTTAGGGTTAGGTTAATTAGGGTTAGGTTAGTTAGGGTTAGGTTAGCTAGGGTTAGGGTTACATTAATTAGGGTTAGGTTAGCTAGGGTTAGGTTAGTTAGGTTTAGGTTAGCTAGTGTTAGGGTTACATTAATTAGGGTTAGGGTTAGGTTAGCTAGGGTTAGGGTTAGGTCAACCAGGGTTAGAGTTAGGTTAACTAGGGTTAGGGTTAGGTTAACTAGGGTTAGGTTAACTAGGGTTAGGTTAGGGCAGAACGCAGTGCCCTGGATGGGCGCTGCGAGGGGCACGGCCACAAGGGGACCCTCGGTGTGATAAAAACACTTAAAATCTCCTTAAAAGACTTGGTTTGGTTCTAAAAAACTGGTTAAAAGAAGGCCAAATGCTCAGAGCAGGGCCAAAGGACCACAGGACAGGACGGACAGCGGGAACATAAAACTTTAAATAAAAGGTCTCCTCCAGTCCTTCTCGCCTCCTCTCCCCTCTATAATAGAGTTAGGTTAACTAGGGTTAGGGTTAGGTTAACTAGCAACACACGCCAGTATTAGGAGACCACTAAGGTCTATATAAAGAGACTTCAGATACAGTATTAGGGGATCACTAAGGTCTATATAAAGAGACTTCAGATACAGTATTAGGGGACCACTAAGGTCTATATAAAGAGACTTCAGATACAGTATTAGGGACCACTAAGGTCTATATAAAGAGACTTCAGATACAGTATTAGGGGACCACTAAGGTCTATATAAAGAGACTTCAGATACAGTATTAGGGGATCACTAAGGTCTATATTACTGACTGCTGTTCCTGCCCCTTTCAGTCCTAGTGGATTCCTTCATACCGAGGGCTTATCGTTGGTATGCCACCCGGGGCAGAAGCTGGTTTTCAATCAAAACACACACTGACTCAGAACAAAGCTCTTTTACCGTCTACGTCCACTCCCTGATCTCCCTGGGGCTGTGTTTACAGTCTCTGGGTGGAGCCAGGTAGAACATATGACGCTATAGCATAAGGTCAGTCAGGAAGACAATACCTTGGCTTGCTTTGGTCTGTAGACCGTCCTGGTGTCCTTGGGTCAAATCTGACCCCTTTAAAAAATGTCTATATCAAAAGTCGAAAAGTGTTGAGATAATTAAAAGGTATTCACAGTATCTAAAAGCGTGCTGGTTGCTAGTTGGCTAACGCTAGCTCCCATGCTACCCAAATAAGCCGGACAGAGTTGTCCCTTTTCTGGCAATAGAAACCCTGC
>NC_048410.1:195025-198103 GCF_013103735.1 Etheostoma cragini
CCCCCCCCCCCCCCCCCCGTCCTGTTGGCTCAGCGCTCCACAGACTAAGACTAAGATGCGATGTAAGCACTTGACTAAGTCCACAGGTACTAATTAGTTTTGCACCAAATGTATTGCAAGTAATGGTACAAAAGTTTCATTAATTTTGGGTCTTTTTCAATTTTATAGCATTGTAAAACAAATGGAAGTGTTTTTGAAATAGTATTGAGTAAAAGTTGACATATTCCAGTCTGTGATTATCATCAACATCCATTCCTGTAATTTTAGTCTCAATAATTCCTAATTTCTGCTTTTCTAACTCAAACATTAGGTATAATTTCCCATAATTGAGGTTTATTGACCATAAATTCCAAAAATAACTGTAAAACTAAAGTTAATAAGTTAGTGTTACGTAGTGTTGAAAACGATAAAAAAGGGACAAAGATTTGAGAAAAAGTTATCGATCGAAGTAAAAAAACAGCAACAAAATTGTTGATTTTCAATTTCAAGGAAGACAACACAAGGGTTAATTATCTGAACATATTTTAACAGTCAAACTGAGACAATGACTCCAACAGAATTTCATTGTATGCAGTACAATAAAGATCTATCTATCTCTCTCTCTCTCTCTCTCTCTCTCTCTCTCTCTCTATCTCTCTACTATTAATGAACATGGTGCCCCTGCATGTTGTTGTCATTGAGTCTCAGCCTGGGTTCCCCCTCTTACTCAACATTAATGTCCCAACAGGTAACGTCCAACATGAACCTTACTTCACCCACCTGTCTCATCCCAAAGCCCAAAGCCCAAAGCCCTGAGACTGAGACTGTGACTGAGACTGAGACTGAGACTGAGACTGGGACTAAGACTAAGACTGGGACTGAGACTGAGACTGAGACTGGGACCGGGACTGAGACTGAGACTGTGACTGGGACTAAGACTAAGACTGGGACTGAGACTGAGACTGAGACTGGGACCGGGACTGAGACTGAGACTGTGACTGTGACTGTGACTAAGACTGGGACTGTGACTGTGACTGTGACTGTGACTAAGACTGGGACTGAGACTGAGACTGAGACTGAGACTGGGACTGAGACTGAGACTGGGACTGGGACTAAGACTGGGACTGAGACTGAGACTGAGACTGGGACTGGGACTGGGACTGAGACTGAGACTGAGACTGAGACTGGGACTGGGACTGAGACTGAGACTGAGACTGAGACTGAGACTGGGACTGGGACTGAGATTGACAACACAGTGAACACAGGAGAGCTCAGCGTCATGGGCCAGGTCCAACTGGGCGCATTCCTCACGGCGGGCTGTGGTTTACCGTCTGTTTACCGTCTGTTTACCTTTGGCTGCGGAGGAATGCTTCAGATCTACTGCAACGGATCAAAGCCGAGCGACGTCTGTGGTTTCAGCAGCACAACAGGTTCAAAACCACCAGAGTATCAGTCATGTGACTGGAGAGACAGGAGCATGGACATCAGGGAAGGGCATTCATAAAAATACGTCTGCATCTGAAATTACTATAGTACGCAGATATCCATCATGTACTGTGTGTACATGCACAATAGGGTTACCTACATATTTATCCTACTATTTAAGCAGTTGCCCTTTTATTGTATTCACAACTGTAAATATTAGTTCTTGTATTTTATCCAATTATTATTTCATATATATTGTATCCTAGTATTTGGACCCTCCACCTAGTCCTGGTCTTCCCGAGGCCTCCTCCCAGCTGGGCGTCCCCCCACCTAGTCCTGGTCTTCCCGAGGCCTCCTCCCAGCTGGGCGTCCCCCCACCTAGTCCTGGTCTTCTCCGAGGCCTCCTTCAGGCTGGACGTCCCTCATCCTAGTCCTGGTCTTCTCCGAGGCCTCCTCCCAGCTGGACGTCCCTCCACCTAGTCCTGGTCTTCTCCGAGGCCTCCTCCCAGCTGGACGTCCCTCATCCTAGTCCTGGTCTTCTCCAAGGCTCCTTTTGACGCTAACTCTTGACGTTAACACATAAATCAGACAGTACATAGACAGTTTAGTGATATCCCTGCAGTCCTGACACAAAATGCAGAGTCCTCTTTATCAGAGACGAGACCGGAGTGTTCTCAAGACCAGGACCAATATCAAGTACTACAACACCTTAGCACCGTGTTAGCGTGGCACGTCAGTGGTATTGTCTGAGTTGTGTATAGGATAGAGAGATAGATAGATAGATGGATAGATGGATAGATGGATGGATAGATGGATAGATGGATGGATAGATAGATAGATATTGATCCCAAAAATGGGAAATAAAAGTGTTCCAGCAGCCAAATCAGTCACACAGCACAAAACAAATATAAATGAAATACTAGGATACAGTATACTGTACATACAATATACATGAAATATGAATAGGCTAAAATACAAGAACAAATATTTGTATATATATATATATATACAAGTATGGACTACAAAAATGTGCAACTGCCTAAATAATATGATAAAATGTAAATAAAGCATGTGTGCAGGTAGTGCAGTATTGTGGTGTCTCAGATGGTGTCAATGAATATTTATGAATATATTATCGCCTTGACGATTGACACCATCTGAGTGACAGGAGCATAGCAACAGACAGGGACTGTAAAACGCAGACAGTTGAGACATACGTTCAGAAGAAAGACAAAGAAGACAGACAAGACGAACACAAACAGACAGAGACAGAGAGAGACATAAAGACTCCTAAAGAGGACACCAGGCTGCATGCTGTTGTTGTTATTCCCACTTCTGGAGAATTAATTGTTGTGACACACTCTCCTCTGAGTCATGTTTCTGCTTTGCATGAAACCAACTGAGAGACACACAAACAACTAGAAGAACTGCATGTCTGTGTGCGTGTCTGTGTACGTGTCTGTGTGCGTGTCTGTGTGTGTGTGTGTGTGTGTGTGTGTGCGTGTCTGTGTGCGTGTCTGTGTGCATGTCTGTGTGTGTCTGCGTGTGCATGTCTGTGTGCATGTCTGTGTGCGTGTCTGTGTGCGTTTCTGTGTACGTGTCTGTGTGCATGTCTGTGTACGTGTCTGTGTGCGTGTCTGTGTACATGTCTGTGTACTTGTCTGTGTGCGTGTC
>NC_048410.1:198203-214902 GCF_013103735.1 Etheostoma cragini
TGTGTGCATGTCTGTGTGCGTGTCTGTGTGCATGTCTGTGTACATGTCTGTGTACATGTCTGTGTGCATGTCTGTGTGTGTGTGTGTGTGCGTGTCTGTGTGCGTGTCTGTGTACGTGTCTGTGTGCATGTCTGTGTACATGTCTGTGTGCGTGTCTGTGTGCGTGTCTGTGTGCGTGTCTGTGGTAAGATGATGAGTGACACATGCTTCAGTGATGTTGTGGCCTAAGCAGCGAAATGGGCTCCATGTGGGCGTCATGAGCTGCATGTCATGTGCTTCATTGCACTCATGCCTCTATATTGTTTCTGTTTAGAGTGTGTATATATTAGTGTGTATTTTACATACAAAGCCCAGGTTGTTTTGTATGTGTTAGCACATTGTGAGCAAGGATGCTCCAAAGAAAAATTCCTCGTATGTGTCCTCATACCTGGCCAATAAAGCTGGTTCTGGTTCTGATGAACTTCCTGCGATGAAGGACCCGAGGGCTGAGAGGAGGCAGGCAAACGTTGAGCTTAAAGGTTTATTAGAATAAAAAGCAAAATACAAACAAACAAACAAAGCAAGTCCTGAGGGGGGGGGGGGGGGCAAAAACTACATCCAGAGTGTAAAAAATCCAGCAAGATAAGAACCATACACAAACCGACACGGGGAGACATGACACTACAAGGACCTGACCCAGGACCAGGGACGCACAAAGACTACATACAGAGGGTAACAAGGTGGATTTAGATTTAGACTTCTCTTTATTAATCCTTTTGGGATGACTCCCGCAAGGAAATTAAAATTTTCAGCATCCGTTTTAGCAAGAAAAGTATAGAAAATATACAAACAAATACACAATATCCAAAAGAATACAATACACAACAACAAAACAACATGACAACATAACAACATAGTGCACCGGACATGAGGTTACATGAAGAAAGGTTCCCGAGGCAGGAGACAAGAGGGCTGGGAAACAGGGGGACCGACAGAGACTCGGACTTCAAAATAAAACAGGAAACAGGTGGACAGACAGAGACCCAGACTTCAAAATAAAATAGGAAACAGGTGGACAGACAGAGACCCAGACTTCAAAATAAAACAGGAAACAGGTGGACAGAGACCCATACTTCAAAATAAAACAGGAAACAGAACATATACAAGACCAGTCCAAAAATAACTCCATACAATAATCACATGAGATGACAGTAACCAGGCTAAGAAATAAACACAGGAAACACACAAAGACTACCACAATAAAACAACTGCTGCTAAATGTTAGAAATCAGTGGACAGGTTCTGGACCCAACACATGGACCAGAAAGATGTTTATTTGGTAACGGTCTGAGATCTGAATGTAGGTCAGTGGTTACATTTGATACAGGGATAAAGTTATTTTAAGGAGAAAAATGATAAAATTGTAATATTCAGAAGTAATTCATGAATATTTACTTAAATAGTCCATGTTAAAATCATAATGTGATGAGTGACAGGACAACTTTATGGATTAAAAGCTTTACAATCACAGAGTAATGTTTATTTATTTATAACTATGACAGGTTTTAAATATATATTATATGCAATACAGGTATTAAAAAGAAACAAATGCGTTAACTTGTCAGGCCCTGACACAGTTTATTAAAACCCAAAAAGCGTCTCTGCTGGGGAGTGACGTCATGGCGTCCTTTGGTGACGTCATGGCGCCCTCTGGTGGACACGAGCAGGAACTACACGCAGAGCGCCGGGAAACAATTACACATTAAAACATGGTCACTGGGTTATTATCTTAATTCATTTATTATTTTAATTATTAGATTAATTTAAATCTTATGTACTGACCCCATTTTTTACATTCATTTTTATTTAATTTTCAGTATTTCTTTGGCAATATAACGTCCATTTGTTTTAATCATTATTATTATAAATTATAATAACTGATCAAACTAAAAGGGATTTAGGGTTAAAAAATAATAGCATTTAATTTAATTAATTTTACTCTAAGTTCAGTGGTCACATTTAACAGAAGAAAACAGGATTTAACCAGTTGCATGGGAAGAATATTTTTAAAAAATTCAAAAGTCCTTCTTCCTTCTTTTCACTTCCAACATCCAGATAAAAAATGTTGATATACAGAATAATAGCGGTGTGGATTAGAGAAGATTCTCTCGATGATCCCCACCGCTTCATCCGACGACTGGGCAGTTCGATAGGGGATCAAAGGCAAGTGCACGGGCCGACGCTCGTCAGTAATCAGCTCACTAATCCTACAATGTCCTCTACCATACCATTTTGCCTCTCAGTTCTGAGTTTAGGCATTGTTTTTTGTATACAATAAATGTTTTAAGATGATATGAATAATCGAAGAAGCAGGGATTCTCTTTGCCGCAGCTGGGCTGACAGCGTCTCAGATTATTACAATCTTTATTATTATCCTCGCTAGAATCTGGGCTCTTTTTTGATATGGATAACAGGGTAGAATGAATAAACCGGGGAAATAGAGAAGAACTCTTCGCCGCAGCCGAGCTGAAAGCGTCACCAGGTATTCATTCCTTCCTGTACTATTTTTCTTTTTCTGTAATTTTTAGTTGTCTATTTCTGTTAGAAAGCCTCCATTTATCTGTTTTAGACCTTATGTCTGGCCTAAGGGTTGTAGTAAGTAGCTTTTTCTATCAAATTTGGACCGTTTGTTCGGTCTCAGGGTTGCAGTGAGTAGTTCTTTCTACCATGGGGCCTTCTTAGTTTTGTTTCGGTTTCTTTGGCAGACATGAATCGACTGGGGGGACATGGATGGACTGTACACCGCAGCAAGGTTGACAGTGTTTCAGATATTCTGCATCTTTATTCGTTAAGGGTAGCTTTTGTGTCCCTTGTCTGTTTTTTTCTAAACTGTAGGTTTGTAACACGTGTCGGTTTGTGTTAACAATGAATGTTTCCAGGTGGATTCGAATGGAATAGATTCTTCATTGCCACGGTTATTGGTTTCTTTTTGAGGTAAGTTATTTCCAATTAAGTTTTGTTATGCTGAAGAATTATCGCACACAGGATGTCCTACGTTTTTTTGTAATTTTAGTTGTGAATGATCAAATTGGTCAAATTGAGGTGCCTGTATTATTAGTAATGTTCCCTTAGGGGGAGCTAAAATGAGAAGAGAAAGGGATAGGGTGAAAAAAAGTTGCACAGCTTTATTGGAAAAAAAAAACATGTTCGGTGTCCATCCCAAGGGAGAGGGGGGTCGGAGAGCCAGTGGTCACATTTGTAGATGGCAAGTTGGTCAGTGTGTATGAAAAATGTATTTTAGGAGGCTAGAAAAGGCGAAATATTTTTATAAGTGTTTTTTAAAGACCTTAAAAGTTTGAGGGTTAATTTTTAAGATTTCAGTTCATTTAAAGGTTAGGGTTAAATCTTAAGGTTAGGGTTAAGTTTCAAGGTTTCCGATACAGCTAAAGGTTGTGGTTAGGTTTAGGGTTAAATTCTCAAGGTTAGGTTTAAGTTTTCAAGGTTATTTTTAAGTTTCAAGGTTCCAGTTTGATTAAAGGTTACAGTTAAATTTTAAGCAACATTTTAGGACACATCATCAGTAGTGAACCTCAGCATCATCGAGTGTTTTGGCCATTAACAACTAGACACTCTCCACTGAGGGTGGCCCACCCAGGATTGATCAAGTCCCGGTGTGTGTCCCATAGTCAATTAGTTTTTGTTGTAAACAATAGAGAAATAGTTTTAGGATCACAAAGCTAGGTTTTTGGTATTTAAAAGAGGCTAAATTTAGATAAGGTTTAAGTCATAAATTGGATCATTATCTCATGTTTAGAGGCTAATTTTAAGAGGTAAGCTAGAGGTTAAAGTAAAGTTCAGAGTAGAAGTAGGTTTTAAATATAAGGGATAGAAAATGCTAAGTCCTAAAAGTTAATTTGTAAAAAAGTAGCTTAGTTAGCTAGATAACCTCTGGAATAATTGTAGATGAGTTTTAAGGAACATAATGTTAAGTTTTGGAGGCTATTTTTTAGAAAAAGGAGCTAAAATCTAATAAATAAATCCAACATACAAATGGGAGATAACTTTTGTTATAGAAACTAAGTGAGGTTGAGTAATAAGGCTGAAAAGTAAGTTAAAGTCTAAAAAAGTTTGTTAAAGGCCTAGATAATACATTAGTTTAAAATGAAAGAGGCGCTAAGGGCTAAAAAGTAGCTAATGGCTCAAAAATGGAGGGAGCCTGGATAAAGAAAGTGGAAAGGTTGAAACACAGGTCGAAGCTGAGGGGGGGCCTAGGTCCTAGGCCTAGGTCCCGAGGCCTAGGGAGAATTTAGGTGATAAAAATTTAAAGGGTCCAGTTTTAACCAGATACGGACCAAATTAAGACGTATGTGATGCAGATGGGCTGTTGGCTGAGTGAGGCTAAACCTCATAGAAGACTGGGCTACGATTAAGGTCCTGATGCCCTAGACCACCATTCCCATAGTTCTGCCCTATAGTCAGGACACGGGGGGGCCGCATACGTACATCCTTACCGCCCAAAAACCATTTGTTACCCTGGTTCGGACAGTGCAGGAATGGAGATCCGGTTACTGACGGTCTAGGAGGTCTGGATTAGCCCATCTCAGGATTCAGGTCCATAGCCTAAAAGTGAGACCCATAACCAGGTTGTAGAAAACACTCTAACTTATCTAGGTCTAGAAGCAGGTCTCTCACTGTGATGTCCCAGAGTATGGGGGTAATATCTAGTTGTTATCAACGAAGCACGCAACTTTATTAAGTAGCTTTGGGGGGGTAAGGGGTTTAAGGAAAGGCCTCTTTTACTCACGGTTTTAGTCCAGAATGCTTTGCAATGGATAAATTATCAAAACGGGTGCATTTCCTGGTTTATTTACATTAGGCGATAGCTAGGAATTGTGGGTAATGAAACCGCGGATAAAGGAATGTGACATTTAACGTGTATAAATAGCGTCCTGTAACTTTTTAAGTGTAATGGTTACTTTGCTGATCCCGTCAGAACTGAATTATTCATCGTTGACTAATATAAGCTGAGGTAGGAACGATTGAAATTTAACTCTCTGATCCGTAATCAGTTAATCGATTAAGAGTTAAACTTAGATTTGGGAGGCAGGATAATACATTTTGATGTACATATATATAGTACATTATGTTAACATGGTCCGGATTAAGATTAATTGTGTTTATTGATCGGTAAATGTTTAAAAAGGTGGGGGATAAATTTATAGAATAGGGATGAGATATAGGACTGGCTACATGTAATTTGGGTTAGAAATTAGTGATGGTTTAAGTGGGGGTGGTTGGGTATAGAAGTTATTGATCAGCAATTGTTTAAGTGATGAAAGTTGAGTTAAGTGATTAGGGAAGGGTTATGTGGGTGAGTATCTGTATATTGGGGTGGAAGGTTAACGTAGAAATAAATGGGTGTGGTTGGGATTAGATATAATTGAGTTCATAAATTTGATAATTGGTCGAGATTAGGGGTGAATTATAGGGATGGGTAAATGTATTTGGTGACGAAAAATTAAGGATCAAGTATGGGTGTGGTTAGATTTGGGGTTTATTGGTTGATAATTGGTAAATTAATGGGGTTGGAATTCAAAGGTTGGGGATCATTTATAGGTGAAAAAAACTGGTTAAGAAAATAGGTATGGGTAGGATTATGGCGTTTTTTCCACTGCTGGTAACAACTCGACTCAACTCGCCTCGACTCGCCTCTGCTCGCCTCTACTCGACTCGACGCATTCTGCGTCCGTTTTCCATTGCAGATTGAGTAACGCCTCAGCGTGGCTGGTCACCATAGCTATGCGTGATGATGTAATTTTCAACGCGACTCACAACAGCACGTCGGCTACTCGCCAAAGCCAGAATGAACTTTTTGTTTCAAAAGAAGCTGAAGGAAGCAACAAAAATCACCGCTGAAAAAAACAAAACAGGAGTTGGGGAATTCCGACGGAGTTCAGACATCGACATGACTATTGTTTGCCGGCACAAAAGGGTAAGTTAAGTTTCCTGCTAACGTTAGCTAACATTTGCATGTGTTAGGGGCCCTAACTCTAATATTTCAGAGCATTCACGCTTTGCGAAATCGCCGCCGCAGACCTTCTGGTGGGCGATGTCCGACGGGTGAAATCTCTGGTTCTGACCTGCTGGGCTTCGTATAATCTTTGTGAGTCACGGAGAGGCTTATGACAACGACTGGGATGCCTCTGGGCCAGCAGAGCCGGGGGGAGGGGGGGCACCGTCACAGGGTGCACAGGAAGAAGACCGGGATGTATGGGAGGGTTTGATGCGCTACTTGAAAAGCTAAATAAAAACCTTTCTTTGATATATTGTCTTGTTTTTTTAAGTAACAGTGTGCAATATTGGAAACGACATGCAAAAGCCCTTAATATTGAACAGTTGGAAAGTGAGAATAGTGCAGAGAGTAGATAATCTGTCGGTGTCTGGCTAGATTTTTTTTTTAAATGTCCCGTTTGGTCTGGACACATACTCCACACTCTTGTTTGCTAATAACGCAGTCATAAGTGAAAATCCTCTCTGACCAATCAGCAGTCTGCAGGTTTCCACGTCACCTTTTAGTATCGCCTCAGCTCGCTTGGAACCTCGACTGAAGTAGTACTAAAAAAAGTACCTGGTAGCAGGTCCCAGTGACTTTTTTAGTAATGGAAAACCTAAAAAGGCGAGTAGAGTCGAGGCGAGTCGAGTGGATACCACGCAGTGGAAAACCGTCATTAGAGTTCTATTCAGGTTGGTAAGTTAGGGTTAAAAATAAGAGCTGGTGGATGTTTTAAGGTTGTGTTAGGGTTTCAATCAAATGTTTTGATTGGTTAATGGTTAATTGATTAGGAGTTCAGAGTTTTGGAGAAGTGCATTGGTTGTTTGTCTGTTAATTGATCAGGGGTTAGGGTTAAGATTTAGTGTATTGAATGATAAGCTGTTAGTTGATAAGGGATTAAGGTTTGGGGTAAGCGGTTATGATTATAGGATAGAGGGTTATGGGGATAAATTAGAGGTAAAGGTTGAGGTTAGGGTTAAGAAGATAGGGATAGGTTTAGTGGGTAGGGTCTCCGCATAGACAATGAATGGCGGAACGTCAATTTCCAAAATTCCAACCCCTTGTCGTATCTACTAAACAAGAAACTGGATCTTCCAGATCCCAGATTCAAAAAAAAAAAAAGGCCCAACAAACTGAGCCCGGCCGTCTTTGTATTGGAGCTTTAGCACCTTCTTGTCCAGCACTAGGAGGTGCCAAACATTGAATTTTCTTCATCACTTTAAGTGTCGTATCAATTGAAGGGAAGCAGCCTGGAATGTGTCACAGACACCGTTGGAAAGGTCTCGGAGAGGTCTATGACTGTTTTCAGGTTGTGGGATCATAGGGCGTGTAGGGGATGATCTTTTTTTCCCCTCAGTCGCACATCATAAAGAGACACGTTTTCAGAAACGCTTTGAGACCCTGTCAAACATATGTCAGCACCGTACAGCTACTGCTCTCTTTAGGACCCAAGTTCGTGCCAGCACAGCGAAACATCTTCTCTTAGCTCTCCACGTCCTGAACATAGCTGTCTTGAAATGAACTGGCTACGTCGCATCGTTGCAGGGAAATGTGTGCTAAAGTCCAGAGAAAATGCTATCTGATTAGGCCAGAATTTGGAATTGAGGATGGAAATTTGGGTGTGAAAGATGACTTAATAGCTAGGGTTGGGTTAGGGCAAGGTCCATCAAAATCTGGTCATGGGCACAAATCCTTTAGCCCAACAACATATGTGATCTAGAAATAACTAGCTCACTTCTGAAAATTTCATCAAAATTGACTGCACAGCTGAAAAAGGCAGAATGAGCTGCTAATGAGATGGAGAGAACAAGGTGGGGGATGGGCAAATTAGTAACTTTTGAACGGTGAGTCGTAGAGGATAGAGGGTTAGGGGGATAAATTAGAGGTAAAGGTTGAGGTTAGGGTTAAGAAGATATGGTTAGGTTTAGGGGGTAGGGTCTTCGCATAGACAATGAATGGCGGAAGGTCAATTTCAAACATTCCAATCCCTTTTCCTATCTACTAAACAAGAAAATGGATCTTCAAGATTCCAGATTCCAAAAAAAAAAAAGAAATCTGTAATTGTTTGTAGTATTTTTGATTCGCCACTAGATGTCGCCAAAACATAAGAAATCGCCAAATTTCAGATTTATAACTGTAATTCCAGAAAACGACCACTAGGGGCATTGTTGCCCACATCTTCAAATTTTAATATAAATGACCACTAGGGGCAGTGTTTCCCACTGATTACGTTTTTTAATATAAATGACCACTAGGGGCAGTGTTGCTTACATATTCCAATTTTAATATAAATGACCACTAGGGGCAGTGTTTCCCACTGATTCAATTTTTTAAATAAAAATTACTCTAAATCCAGATTTTCATATATTATCATGCTAAAATCTCAAATATTCAACAGATGTTTTAATTGAGTGTTTAATAACGTCCTTTCATGTCATAAGTTTCAAAATTGACAAGAATTACCAGCGCGACCCCGGCTTTCAGCCAGATAAGGGTCCTATATCTCTGGGAAGTGGTGAATGTCTGCTCTCTGGCCAACAAAATGGATGAACTGCTGCTCCTCAACAGAACTAAGTCTGACTTCTGCAGATCTGCCGCTCTATGCTTTACCAAAACCTGGCTCACTGCGCGCATCCCGGACAGCGCACTTCTCCTCCCGCGATTCAATCGTTTACTGGTTCCACTATTATTCCATTTATTTAGTATTTATTCATCATTCTCATATCACTTATTATTCATTATTTATTCATCATTCTCATTTCCTATTTCAGAACTGTTCATAATGTTCATACTATTCATATTATAATATAATAACTTAATACTATTTATCCCAGTACCCTTTGCACTATGTTCCACATTTAAATAATTTTTATTGGACCCTTCATTGCACTCATCTCTCTACATTGTTTCTGTTTAGAGTATGTATATATTAGTGTGTCTATATTAGTGTGTATATATTGTTTGTATATATTGTTTGTTTTGAATGTGTAAGTACATCGTGAAGCAACTATGCTCCAAAAGAAAATTCCTCGTATGTGTCTCCATACCTGGTCAATAAAGCTGATTCTGATTCTGAAAAAAGAGAGACATTTTCCGAAACCCCTCGAGACGCTGTCAAACATATGTCAGCGCCGTACAGCTACTGCCATCTTTAGGACCAAAGTTTGCTCAAGCACAGTGAAACACACAGCTTCTCGTACCTCTCCATGTCCTGAATATAGCTGTCTTGAAATGAGCTGGCTACGTTGCATTGTTTCCTGGTTACCCCTTGTGAGTTTTCCCCTGTGGAATTTACCCTGTTTTATTTTCTCCTTCCACCTTCCACTGTGCCTGTTTTAGGATTGTGGTCTTTTGGATTGTCGCATATTTACTCCCTGTTTCTGTTGGACTGCACCAATAAAGCCCTTTTTGAAGCTCCCTCCTGTCTGCTCTCCTATGCTTTTGGGTCCTCCTTCCCTCGCTCACCATAACAGAAGGATCTGGATAGTTATGGACCCAGCACTCTCTGGAGGCAGCATAGCGGAGCTGGACCGGCTGGAGTACACCCTCAGCCGGTTCATCACCGAATTGAGGAGGACCTTGGATGCTGAATGCCGGCTCACCATGTGCACCCTGATTAGGACCTCCATGGCAGGCAAACCCTGGCTCCTCGACGTTCCAGGCATGAAAACCCTACTTCATGAGCTCTATCAGCTGGAGGCAAGCCGGCAAATCTCTCTGCTTCCCACCAGTGAGCAGGCCCCCCATATCTAGTCCCCTGGGTTCCTCCGGTCCTGGTCTCTGGGGTTCCTCTGGTCCTAGGTCCCCAGGAAACCCGACCCCCCATGTCTTGGGTTCTCCTAGTCCTAGTCTCCCTGGTCTTGTGTCTGTCCCTGTCTCTGTGTTTGTCCCCACCACTGTCTGTCCCTGTCCCTGTTCGTGTCCCTGTCCCCGTGCTTGTCCCTGTGCCCTCGTCTGTCCCCGTGCTTGTCTCAGTTCCCGTGTTTGTCTCTGTCCCAGTGTTTCTTAAGACACAGTACAACTTGTACTTTTAGATAATTTTTTGGGCATTTTAGGCCTTTAATTTACAGGGCCGCTGAAGATATGAAAGGGGCGAGAGAGGGGAAGTGACACGCAGCAAAGGGCCACAGGCTGAATTCGAACCCGGGCCGGCTGCGTCGACGAGTAAACCTCTATACATGGGCACCCGCTCTACCAACTGAGCTATCTGGGTGCCCAACACTTAGCAATTTGGACCTCATGAGGAGACTCGACAACACACACCAGAAAGCTGTAAAGCAGAGCAAGTCGGCGTGTAACGTCACCCACACCGCCATCACTGAACTCCAGACTCAACACCCGAGTGCTCTCATAGAGATCTTGGGTGACTTCAACCATGTCACCATGACCACCACACTCACTAACTTCACCCAGTATGTGAGCTGCCATACTAGAGAGTAGCGGACCCTGGACCTGCTGTATGCTAATGTCAGGGACACATACAGCTCTTCCCCCCTTCCCCCACTGGGCAGCTCCAACCACAACCTGGTTCACATCAACCCCTGCTATGTGCCTCTGGTAAAAAGGCAACCTGTGACCTCAAGGACAGCAAGGAGATGGTCGGGGGAGGCCTTTGAGACACTTCAGGGATCTTTTGAGGTGACAGACTGGGACGCAATCTGTGAGCCACATGGAGAGGACATAGATGGGCTGACTGAGCGTATCTCAGACTACATAAACGTCTGTGTGGACTGCACTGTCCCAGCAAAGACTGTTCAGTGTTACCCAAACAACAAACCATGGGTAACAAAGGACATAGAGAACATCCTGAATACTAAGAGGAGGACTTTCAGAGCTGGGAATAGGATGGAGGCAAGGGCCATTCAGGGGGACCTGAAGGTGAAGATCAGGGAGGCTAAGGAGAAGTACAGGAGGAAGCTGGAGCACAAACACCTGCAGAACAACACGGGGGAGATCTGGAGCGGCACAAGGACAATCACTGGCTTCAGATCAACTGGCAGCAGAGGAGTTGATGGCAGCTTGGACAGGGCCAACGAACTCAAACTGTTCTTTAACAGATTTGATGCTCCTGCTTCTGCCCATCCTCCCATTAACACAACTGCTGTCTCACCTCCAACCCCACTACTCCCCCCTCCCCCCTCACTGTCCCTCGCCCTCCTCCTGGGAGATCCCTACTCCCCCTTCTCTAGCACTCAGGTTAACACCTCTCTCCAGCCTGACTCCCCCTCCCCCTACCCCACCTGTGACCTCAGTGTGCCTCACTGCTGACCAGGTGAGAAGACAGTTGACCAGACTCCACTCTAATAAGGCTGCAGGCCCTGATGGTATCCGTCCTGGGGTGCTCAAAGCCTGTGCCTCTCAGCTATGTGGAGTCCTTCACCATGTCTTTAACCTGAGCCTTAGTCTCCAAAGGGTGCCCATGCTGTGGAAGACATCTTGCCTTGTTCCTGTGCCAAAGACGCAACGTCCCAGTGACTCCAAGGACTACAGAACCTTGGCACTGATCTCCTACATTATGAAGACCCTGGAGTGACTGGTTCTGGAACAGCTGCGGCCCATGGTCAGACCTCTCCTGGACCCCCGACAGTTCGCCTATCAGCCCCGGTTCTGAGTTGAGTACGCCATCATCTTCCTGCTCAACCGCATCAACGCCAACCTGGACAAGCTGGCGAGCACGGTGAGGGTCATGTTTTTTGACTTCTCCAGTGCTTTCAACACTATCCAGCCGGCCCTGCTGGTTGAGAAGCTGACACCGATGCAGGTGGATCCCCCTCTCCTAAATCCAACACAGGTCACTGTAAGACTTTAGGTACATGTAACGGTGAATTATGAAGCTGGAGAGTGCTTCAAAATTCTCCTCTACAGTATTTCTCATACATGATAATCTGGAATTTTTCAAAGGCTCGTATTTCAACAACTGTGTGAGGAATCAGGTTGATTCTAAGGAGAAATGTAAGCCACAAGAGTGATTAATAAAACTCATGTCACTATAAGACTCGAAGTATATTTACTGAGGAGTAATGAAGCTGGAGAGTGCTTCCAAATTTAGATCTATTGTAGGGCTCATAAATGAATATCTTGAATTTTTTCAAAGACTCATATTTCAAAGGCCGTGTGAGGAATCAGGCGGATTCTAATGAGAAATAGAAGCCTCGAGATTGATACATACAACACATGTCACTGTAAGACTCTGGGTCCATGTACTGAGGAGTTATGAAGCCTTGAGTGTGCTTCCAAATTTTGATCTATTGTAGGGATCATTAATGAAAATGTGGAATATTTTCAAAGGCTCATATCTCAATGGCCGTTTGAGGACTCAGGCTGATTCTTATGAGTAATAGAAGCCTTGAGAGTGATACAACACATGTCACTGTAAGACTCTAGGTCCATGTACTGAGGAGTTATGAAGCCTTGAGGATGCTTCCAAATTTTGATATATTGTAGGGCTCATAAATGAAAATCTGGAATTTTTTCAAAGGTTCTTATTTCAAAGTTTGTGTTAGGAATCAGGCTGATTCTGTTGAGAAATTGAAGCCTAGCGATTAATGCATACAACACAGGTCACTGTAAGACTAGGTCCATGTACTGAGGCGTCATGAAGCCAGAAAGTGCTATCCATTTACTGTGGCAGACTCAAATGCACGACTCAGATAAGTGATAAAAGGTGAGTATTTTTATTGTCCGAAGAACAATGCAGGTGACAGTACAGCAGGAAAAGGCAGTAATCATGGTCATAAGACAGCTAGAAGTCCAATAACATACCGGTATGCAAAAGTACAAAAGGAGCAAGTATGATAAACGGGAAACACCCTGACCCTGTACCAGCCCTCAGGGAGCTTAACAACATATGTCAGAGCAGGTCCTTAGTCCCTTTTTTAGGGTCCAGCTCTGGTCTGACAAAAAAAAAAAAAAACAGCCCATGAAATTTTGTAGCCTTTAAGGGCCTTTGTCAAAGGAGAGGTCAAAGATGCTATCTCGCTCATGTTAGGTCGTATTGCCTTGACCCAAATATATACGTATAGGTCTCCCAGAGCCGGAGTCGGCCATGTTGGAAACAAAGCTCTTTCTATTGAAGAGTTAAAGGATGCAATTTTTTACCTATTTAACTGTTATAAATCAACGACCAAAGCAATCAGCGATGTGGGACGGGCACCAATGGAAATCATTCAAAAGGTTCTATCACATGTCTCCCCCCTGCAGGTGGAAGCCTTCTGGGGAAAACTTCAAATATAAAGGGGGATAACACAGGAATGCAAATGGCTAGGGACAAACGCCCAACTGTTCAGGACAGCCCTCAGGGAGCTTTACAACATATGTCAGAGCCAGGTCCTTGGTCCCTTGTTTTAGGGTCCAGCTCTGGTCTGACAAAAAAAAATATTGGCCCATGAAAACTCAAAGCAATTTAGGGCCTTAGTCCTGGGCTTCAAAGATGTTATCTCACTCATTTTAGGTGGTATGGCCTTGACCCAAACATCTTCTCATACTGTAGAACTGGATCAGCAGCTTCTAGGCAGGTTGAGCTTCATGAGCTGGCCCAGGAAGTACTTCCTCTGCTGGGACTTCATGATGGTGGTGTAATGATTGGGTTCTGACCTTAGGTCTTGCGATATAGTGTATATAGTCTGTAGGCTGACTCATCATCGTCCCGGGGCCTATTGCACGAAAGTAGAATAAAGATATCCAGGATAAATGAAAAAGCGCAGCTTGACATAGTGTGATCCGCTCATCGCAGCTTAATCGGTTGCACGTTTGCCGAGCCAGGATGAACAGGTGGAGCTATTTCAAGCCAGGTGTAGATAAGTAGGATAAGTGCACGTTCACGGCTTTCTCAAATAGACCACGGTATCGATCACAGATTTACTGATACAGAGATGAGAAGACGCCTGCGCCACATGTTTCACCCAATGAGCAGCAGCTTCTAATGGAAAGTAACGAGGATGGGAAGAATATGCAAAAAGGGAACTACGGCTTAAACGGAGAGAAAAAGCCCAACATAGTGGACCGACTGAATGTTTATGGATGTAAAAATATCTCCTTAGGCTATAGTCACTCCACATTTTTACAAAGTTGTAGGCTACACTGTGTTTAAATTGCTTTAAATATGCTAGTTTCATGTTTCTGTTTTTATGTGATAAATGTGCTGGTTTTACTGAAAAGTGTCTTTGACTAGCCTACCATGTAAAGCACTATATAAATAAAATGTATTATTATTGAACCTTTGCCTTAAAAGTGAGCAGAGGGAATAATGTTCCTCGGGAAATGGACCCTAATGACTAGGCTTAATTTCAAACCGTTATTCACAACGCGAGAACATGTTTTATAACCATATGCACAAATCTCTATAAGCTATATCTAATTCTTTGTACAATTAATGTTCATACAGAACAATCAGAAAGGGACAACTAGAAAAAGAAGTAAGTGACTTCAATACACGCTGTGAGCATTTGTAAAACAATATTCATGGTTTATTCTTCTGACAAGTGACCGCACCAAAATAAAAAGATTTAAAAGCGTTGGGTGTTCCCGGTGTGATGAATGATAACTCCACTACATACGTCCTGTATATAGGCCACGTTATTGGTCCAGGGATGTGAGACTAATTGAGAAGGTTATGAAACCAATGTAAGCTTTAATTAAAAACATTAGGTCTACATATTAAGGAGTAACACAAACTGTCCTTTGCTAGAGAAGGATAAGCAACAACAAAATGAATCATGAATGTATTCTCTGACCAGTCTGTCATCATTATCATCTGGGAATATCGCTACATTAATATCATCTGGGAATATCACTACATTAATATTGTCACACTTAATCTAGTCTCAAGGTTTTTACCTCACTTTGATTCATCGCACTAATATTTAGCTGCATAACCATGTTTCTGACGTTTTCTTCAAGGCTTTGAATAGTATAATTTGAATAGATTTACATTCAAATGATAAAAGGCACCATATTATGGATTAACATCATAAATAGTGCAAGTACACAGTAAAGTGTCCAGTAAAGAGGCTTTTATCTTTAAAAGACAGTGATAGAGACAGTCAGGAGAGACCAGAGAAGACCTGCAGGAAGGACCCTGTGGAGGACTCAAACCAAAGCCACCGTGGTGAGGACTCAGCCTAAAGTCCCGGCTCTACCCGCTGAGCCACGAGGGCGCCGCTTCATTCACTGAGTTAGATAAAAAGATCAATTCCACATCTCAGCCTTTACTATTCTTCTACAATCAATTCCACATCTCAGCCTTTACTATTCTTCAACACACACAGGCAAGAAATGACCGTCTGAAGAGCAAACAGCTGGAATAAAACACTATAAAATAACTAAAAGATTACATGCAGTGACCTTTTTATACAACATATGTCACACTTCACACCATCACAGCTAACTTCTGAATATAAAATAAAGACTTCTAAGAGCATCATCATGTTGAGCTGGTCCTCTCTGCTCTACACATCTCTGGATCAGGAATACTGGACCAGTCTTACCAACAGGTCCACCATCAACTAGAACTGAAGACCACATCAACCAGCCTAACTGGGATAGAACACAGCAGAAAATAACTGGAGACTAAATCAATGTTTCCATCAACACAGACGTCATCAAAGCCTCATCACTGAAGCACGTTTCTTCTTCTGAGCTGAACCTGCAGGAAAAACACAAAACAAGATTTAATATAATAATGAAACCTTCTGGTTCATATTCAGGCTGCACAGTCACAGTTTCTCACAAATGGCTCTAGAACTAGAGGCCAGAGTTAAAAACATTAAAACTAATAAGCATGAGAGTAAAATTAACTTGTTGGTTGTTTCTTTAAAACCAAAATGCAGATTTATGTCTCAGCAACCCACTCAGATTTAATCTACTGCAGACTGCTGATATTTATTAAGAAATGAGAAAAGTTTCCATGATGTTAGTTGAGATGAATCAGCTAGATAACGAGGTGGAGACAAGGCTTCAGTCGTTAAATGAGAGGACATCTTTAACGGTTTAATCAAAGGACTCACCAACTACATCAAGATTAACGCGGAACAATGGAGGTTTCTGAAAATCTAGAGGATGACAGACGTATTCTCCACTGTCAGCCTTTGTTGTCTTTCTGATGATTATGGAGGCGTTGCCTTGTTTCAGTCCTTCTGGAAAATATTCAACTCGACCTTCGAACTGTTCGTCTGGATCTTGGACCTCTACCCTCTGACCTTCATACCGGAACAGTGAAATGAACGAACTGTCATACTGGAACACGGTCTGCCAACTGTCTTCGTCGTGATGATATTTCTCCCAGGTAAACCGTTTTAACGTAAGGTCCACCTTGGGCCCGAGGCGGCAGGGTAAAATAACATCACGGCCTTTTTCCACTGTGATGACTCTTGGTCCTGGAGGATAAAAACATTATTAATCAATATTTTTACATGCAGAGTCATCTGTTTAATTATTAAAAGCGGAAAAATAATTATAATAATATAATATTATATATTATATAATATATAATTATTATTTCTGCATATTTTTTTAAACACGACCAACATATTTTACCATTTAAGCCTGAGTCTATTATATTATTTACATACCCTACATAAAATATGATGAATCATTTTAAGAATAAGGATTTAAGAATAAAATGATCTCCAGAACATTATAACATCCTGTAACAGTTTTATTAAATAAAAC
>NC_048410.1:215002-218475 GCF_013103735.1 Etheostoma cragini
CCAACTTAAAACAGGTCTGCTTAGAGACCCGAACCCTACAGAACCTCCACCAGGACCACTTTATTTTACTCATTTACTTAGTCAAAGCTTCACCTTATAACCTGATACTTTATGTTATAAAATGACACTTTACACATTGTAAAGTGAAAATATATCTAGTGAGAACATGAAACTCCTGTTTTAATAAGTACACAGTGTGCAGATGAATAAATTGTGAATCATAAACACAATGTAAATTCTACTTCATCATTCTTCCTTCTGTCTGCTCAATCCATTCCAAACCCTTCTTAGAGTATGCATACATATCCCAATATGTGCAGTGTCCAATGCAAATTTCTCCTTAGGGAGACTAATAAAAGGACTTTGACTTTGACTTTGATCATCCACCGTTCCCATCAGCAGCAGAATGTCACCATGTCTCAGCCCAAGCAGGAAGTAGAACCGCTTCAAATCATGGATATGAGCCTTATTACGCGATGTATTCATCTGCACACCATGTCTTCATTCATACAGGAGTTTCATCTTCTCACAGAACAGAAAATACACGATCTCCAGAACATTGGAACATCCTGTAACAGTTTTATTAAATAAAATCTTCCTCTGGTGTAAATACCATCAGAATGATTAATGACTGAATATACAACTTCCTCAAAGACTCTAAACATGAGATTTGTATAAATAATCTGTTGTGTTGTCTGCTCATCGTGAATATGTTGATACAATTTATTATTTAAACTTACCTTTTACATGATATAATGCGATGTAGCCCTGGTTTCCATACATTAGAGCTAGAACACCAGCAACATTAACAACAACACCACCAGCAACAACAGCAACAACTATAAGAACGATGGATCCAGTGGAGAGACCTGGAACAGAAGACAGAAAGAGAATGTTAGACTCAGAATGTAACACATATCATATCCAGACTGGACATCAGTCTCCACACAGAGGACAACTGGAGGGTTGAATGGTCCTGAACTCTGAAATCTAAAACTCTGCAGATAAAAACAGAGGTGGAATGAATGCATGGGCATCATTTACAGGGGGTGGGGGTTACAACCTGGCCATCAACACTATTAAATCTGGCCAGTGCAACCCCCCAAAAACCTATCATGATTTTCATTACATAAATAAAAGACATTTGGACCATAACTTCAGGCAGAAAAAACACTAAAGTGTTGCAGAAACATTCACCAGAACACGCAGAAGTGTGTGATACGCTCAAAATGTATTAATTTGATTTTTATTACTATTTAAAACTAAATGTTGTTCTGCACAAGATCAACGGACCACAACAGACAGGTTTTAGAGCCTTAGTGTCTCTTAACAGACAGAGGGCAGGTTTTAGAGTCTTTGTGTCTCTTAACAGACAGAGGGCAGGTTTTAGAGTCTTTGTGTCTCTTAACAGACAGAGGGCAGGTATTAGAGTCTTTGTGTCTCTTAACAGACAGAGGACAGGTTTTAGAGGTTTTTGTCTCTATTGTTGTGTCTACCTTTTAGACTGAGCTTTGTTGTTGTTCATGTTGTAGACAGTACTACTATTGCTGTTGTAATGCAGTATACGTTGGAAGGTAAAATTAATGTTTTGTTTTTTCAGATTGTCCTTTTGAAAATGGCCCACTCACTTTTGTAGTAGCCCACCCAACATAGTGTCTCTGCCTCTGCTTCACACACACTTTTTAAATTCTTCACAGATAAACCAGGATGAGGAAGAACCTTACCATGAACATACACAGAGATCTCATTAGAGACCTGATGGCTGATGGTCTCCTGTGTTGCCACACAGCGATAGAGGTCGGTCTGGGTCACAGTAGTCCTGAGAGTGATGTAGAAAAGGTTTCTTATTGGTTCCACCTGGGTCTTCTCAGCAGGAAGTGTGTTTCCAGCACTGTCCCGCCACTCTACTTCAGGTTCTGGATCACCGTGTACCTCACACTGCAGCAGAGACCAGTCCTTTGTTTCCTCAAGTATATTGACAGATGGTTTTGGCGCCGCACCTGAACACAGTATGAACTACTCACTAGAGGACCATCAAAGCATCAAAACATTCAGAACACACACACACACACACACACACACACACACACACACACACACACACGTCTTCCTGGATGGGGATTAACAAAAATTGACCAATGTTCAGTAAAGACACATTTTTAGACACTATCATTATAAAATTGCAAAAAGGAAGATTTTTAAAATAATTTTTTATTATTAACATTTACACAAACTTAAAACTGACGGTGTTGTGTAAATGTCTCCACTTTTAAGAGATTAATTAATAATCATACAGTACCTCCAGCTATTTATTCTGTTTATGATAATAAAATAGCCACAGTTAAAATGTATTTAACGTGTAAAAGAGATATTAATAAACAAACGGAGGCTCGTTTAAAAGACCTAAAGTCCACAGATTAAATTTACCTCGTTTGAGTTAAAACAGAAGTAAAAACAACGCAAATAAAAGTCAATAAAATTCCTCCTTTAGCTTTAGCGCCGCTCAACAAACTTTCAAAATAATGTATTTTCAGTAAATTTAAAGTATTGACAGAACCTCTGACCAATGATGTTTAGTCTCTCTGAAATCAGGAAACGCCCCGGAACATAATGAACCAATCAGCATCTTCCTACGATCCAGAGGGATGTACCTACCGGACTTTTAACTCAAACAGCCAATCACAGGAGAGCATCGTTACGTGACGGCTAGTTTCGTCCAATGGGAAGTCAGCACCGTGGAAACAAGGTGAGCTTGTAGCCAATTAAATTACCTGATTGACCATATATGGACGTTTATGTAGCTGGTCTCCGTGGTAACGGGACGCCAACGGAACAGAGAGACTTTATTTATATGTTTATAAAGGCGAGATTAGAGATAATTAACATGTAAATCTTTATCTTAATCTTTATTTAAATATTTAGAACTTTATAGTCAGATTTAACAATTTAACAAATCAAAAAGAGATTTATTAACATAATTTGGTCACTTTAAAAAGGTTTGAGAGGCTCTAGAGTCCTCTGCTGGAGATGCTCTGTGTCACATTTTCTAAAATATCTCAGAGCTTCTGTCAATCATCCTGAAACTTGGTCCAGACGTTATAAACAAGTTAACGGAGAGATCCTGTCAAAGTCAGCCTATTATAACTAAATTATTGTATTTAAAATAACTAATAAACTCTTTAAAAGTGAGATCAACACACCTAATGAGACCTATTGACTGTTTAACAGTGATGTCATTTAAATACATCAGTTCCTTGGTATTCTGCTATTATAAAGATTAAAATGTAAATGATCAAAATGATCGCAAAGAGATTAGGATTAATTAGTCACTGCTTGTGAAATATTAGCCACTTAAAAATAAGTTTTATTATCTTGCAGACATATTTAAATGTTAAAAAAAGAGCAGAAATAATGAAAGTACTCACCAACAACAAGCTTAATGTAGAATGTTTGAGGTTTTTGAAGACGAGGAA
>NC_048410.1:218834-219753 GCF_013103735.1 Etheostoma cragini
CAACATCTCTGGAGTGCCAGTAATAAGACATTACATCAAACCATTGAGTGTTGTTGGAGCCATTCCAACACTTTTTGTTTATATTCCACGTTGGTTCTGTTAATTAATCTGCAGTTTAATGTTGGAGCACTGGGTGGAGCACTGGGTGGAGCATTGCCTTTAGGAAGGCATAAAGGTAATCAGCCACAGGTACACAGGTGTGTGGAGAAAGGGGAACGCATCCAGCTTTCACCCTGTCAGTCCTGTCAGGTGTGTGTGTCACTGATTCGTGTGCAAAGCTAAATGAATGGAACTAAACCAGAAATGAAACGGACCAATGGTTGTGCGACGGTGAGCAGGCCGTCATGAGAATAAATGGGTCACAGCTCCGACATCAGACAGATTATGGACGTTGATTATTGGCACGCAGAACACGTCCAGGCCAGTTCTCCCCTGGTCCCCCCTCATTGGCTAATGTAGAAGTTGATTAACAAATCATGTAATATTATTATGCAACTATTACCACCAAAATACAAGTATTAATCTAACCGTTTTTATAATATGAACCTGACTGGTAAAGAAAGAAAGAGTGTAATTTAATCTGTATGTAACGTGTAATATAGTGGTGAAGGAGGAGGCCTGTTGTTCTTGGAGATGTTTAGCAGTTTTGGTCTCTGAGATTTATTATTGGGAAAGACAAGTTGAGGAATAAATCCTGTAATCTTCCTTATGACTGATTTACTACATTTTAAATCTGTTAAATATTTTGACTGATTTACTGTATTTTAAATAGGAAATAAAATGGAAAAAAATAAAAAAGCTTCAATTATTTTAATATTAAAAATGTTATCAATGCAGCTCTTTCAGAGTTTTAAGTGAGATCAACACACCTAATGAAACCTGGTGAGTGTTTAACAGTGATGTCATTTACATCCATCAG
>NC_048410.1:219853-224474 GCF_013103735.1 Etheostoma cragini
TTCCCACACCATTCATAAAAGTGACACTAAAAACTCAAAGTACTCTGTAGTTTCTCCAACTGTGTTTATTATTTAGGTTACTATCACAGTTATCCAAGTTCAAGGGTCCATATCCCCGGATGAGATGATTTTTATTAGTTATTTGACACTATAAACATACACTGAGCTCAAGCTTTTATTTTGTTACTTCCGATTAGCGGCATTTCATTTGCATATTAGCTAAATATTTAGTTTCACCCGAAACATTTAGCTTTAACATTTAGATTTAGATTTAACATTTAGATTTAGATTTATATTTAACATTTAGATTTATATTTAACATTTAGATTTAGATTTAGATTTAGCATTTAGATTTAGATTTAATATTTAGATTTAACATTTAGATTTATATTTAAAATTTAGATTTAGATTTAATATTTAGATTTAACAGTTAGATTTAGCATTTAGATTTATATTTAGCATTTAGATTCAACATTTAGATTTTGATTTATATTTAACATTTATATTTATATTTAACATTTAGATTTAGATTTAATATTTAGATTTAACATTTAGATTTAGATTTAACATTTAGAATTAGATTTAATATTTAGATTTAACATTTAGATTTAGATTTAGTATTTAGATTTAGTTTTAACAATTAGATTTAGATTCAGCATTTAGATTTAACATTTAACATTTAGGTGTAACATTTAATATTTGGATTTAACTATTTAAAATATCTCCAAGTTGACAAATATTGTTGTAAATGTGCAAAGAAGTGACCCTCAAAATTTCATACCAGTTTTTTAAACTGTATTTAAAGCTAAATGTGACAACATTTTGCTGTTATTTTCAGCGTGAGCAGCTTTACAAACGGCGCCCCATATATATATTAGTGTGTATATATTAGTGTTTATGCATTAGTGTCTATATATTAGTGTGAAAAGTTCAAGGGGGCCGAATACTCAAGCAAGGCACTGCAGTTACTGGGTTATTATCTTAATTCATTCATTATTTTTAGACTACATTAATTTAAATGTTTTTTATCTTGTACAATGACAACAAATTTTAAAGTAAATTTGACTTAAATTAATTTTACGTATTTATTTTGAAACCCTATTACTTTTATTTTGATAAATTATTTAAATGAATTATTTAAAATATTTAATCAATAATACTGATTAAAACAAACGGATATAGTATAACTAGAGAAATACTAAAAAAAGAAAAAAATATATATTTATGAAATGGGCAATATAAAAAAATTTAAATTAAGATAATAAACCATGTAATTAATGTGTGATTTGGTTAGGTTGGGTCAATTACACATTAAATCATGTTTACAGGTTTTTTAATTTAATTTAATTATTTTTAGATTAGATTAATTTAAATCTTATGTGCTGAACCCATTTTTTTACGTTTATAGATATTTAATTTTTCAGTATTTCTTTGGCAATATAATGTCCGTTTGTTTAAATAATCATTTTTATAAATTTAAATAATTGATCAAACTAAAAGGGATATAGGGTTACAAAATAAATCTATTTAATTAAATTTATTTTACTTTAAGTTCAGTGGTCACATTTAACAGAAGAAAAAAGGATTTAACCAGTTGCATGGGAAGAATATTTGAAATATAAAATTGTGATAATCACAAAATTAAAACTAATTTAACATGAAAAAGAAAAGGAAAAATTACTAATAAATTCTTAATATTCACAAAATACACAATAATTAAAAGGAAAATTCATTTAATGGAGTAAAAATTTATATTTTTAGAGTATTTTAGTATTTTAAACAATTCATTTAAATAATTGATCAAAATAGAGATAGGGTTTCAAAAATAAATGCATACAAATTATAATAAAATCATAATATGCAAAAATTAAAAAATAGTTTAAACATTTTACATCAAAAACCAAAAAGCATTTCTCTGCCTGTGACGTCATGGCGCCCTCTAGTGACGTCATGGCGTCCTCTCAAAATCCATAGACTAGCTTGTTATGAACAAGTTATGGAAGAACCATTTCCTTCTTTTCACGTCCAACATCAGATAAAAAATGTTGATATACAGAATAATAGCGGTGTATTTGAAAAGTGAATAATGCTCAAAATCCTTAGAATAACCTTTAATTTCATAATATCAAAGCATTGGGAACACTGAACATTCAATAACAAATCAAACATGATCAGAAGTGATGAAGATTGTGTTATAACTTTACAGAAAGGGAAGAAAAATGAATATTAGGCTGTTCAAAACAAAAGTATTTACATTTTACATTTATAACTCAAACATTTACAGTATAAACTGAAAAATATCTCAAGGTTTTGCATCACTTTGATTCATTGCCCTAATATTTAGCTGCATTACCATATTTCTGACGTTTTATTCAAGGCTTTGAATAGTATAATTTGAATAGATTAACATTTAAATGATAAAAGGCACTATATTATTAATAGTGCAAGTACATAGTAAAGAGTTCCGTAAAGAGGCTTTTTTCTAAATACTTGTATCCTTGGCGTATCTGCGTTTAAAAGAGTGATAGAGACAGTCAGGAGAGACCAGAGAAGACCTGCAGGAAGGGCCCTGTGGAGGACTCAAACCAAAGCCACCGCGGTGAGGACTCAGCCTAAAGTCCCGGCTCTACCCGCTGAGCCACCAGGGCGCCGCTTCATTCACTGAGTTAGATAAAAAGATCAATTCCACATCTCAGCCTTTACTATTCTTCTACACACACAGGCAAGAAATGATCGTCTAAAGAGCAAACAGCTGGAATAAAACACCATAAAATAACTAAAACATTACATGAAGTGACCTTTTTACACAACATATGTCACACTTCACACCATCAGAGCTAACTTCTGAATCTAAAATAAAGACTTCTAAGAGCATCATCATGTTGAGCTGGTCCTCTCTGCTCTACACACCTCTGGATCTGGAATACTGGACCAGTCTTACCAACAGGTCCACCATCAACTAGAACTGAAGACCACATGAACCAGCCTAACTGGGATAGAACACAGCAGAAAATAACTGGAAACTAAATCAATGTTTCCAGCAACACAGACGTCATCAAAGCTTCAGGTCATCATTAGTGAACGTTCATTTGTCTCTGGAGCTGAACCTGCAGGAAAAACACAAAACAAGATTTAATATAATAATGAAACCTTCTGGTTCATATTCAGGCTGCACAGTCACAGTTTCTCACACATGGCTGTGGAACTAGAGGCCAGAGGTGAAAACATTAAAACTAATAAGCATGAGAGTAAAATTAACTTGTTGGTTGTTTGTTTAAAACCAAAATGCAGATTTATGTCTCAGCAACCCACTCAGATTTAATCTACTGCAGACTGCTGATATTTATTAAGAAATGAGAAAAGTTTCCATGATGTTAGTTGAGATGCAGCAGCTAGATAACGAGGTGGAGACGAGGCTCCACTCGTTAAATGAGAGGACATCTTTAACGCTTTAATCAAAGGACTCACCAACTACAACAAGATCAATGCGGAACAATGGAATATCCTCAAGATCTAGAGGATGACAGACGTATTCTCCACTGTCAGCCATCGTCGTCTTTCTGATGATTATGGAGGCGTTGCCTTCTTTCACTTCTTCTGGAAAATATTCAACTCGACCTCGGAACTGTTTGTCTGGATCTTCGACCTCTTCCCTCTGACCTTTATACCAGAACTGTTCTTCTTGATCTTTGACCTCTTCACTCGGTTTGTCTTGACTTGTGTCCTCTTCCCTCTGAACTTTATACCAGAACACAGTCTGCATGCCCTTCTTGTCATATTTCTCCCAGATAAACCATTTTAACCTAAGGTCCACCTTGGGCCAGAGGCGGCAGGGTAAAATAACATCACAGCCTTCTTCCACTGTGATGACTCTTCGCCCTGGAAGATAAAAACATTATTAATCAATATGTTTACATGCAGAGTCATCTGTTTAATTATTAAAGGAAGAAAAATGATTATAAGCAGAAATAAATTCCATAAATGCAGTTTAGTTTTTTCTTCAGTATAATTATTTCTGCATATTTTTTTAAACACGACCAACATATTTTACCATTTAAGCTTGTAGTGTATTATATTATTTACATACCCTACATAAAATATGATGAATCATTTTAATAGTAATGATTTAAGAATAAAATAAAATGATCTCCAGAACATTATAACATCCTGCAACAGTTTTATTAAATAAAATCGTCCTCTGGTGTAAATACCATCAGAATGATTAATAACTGAAGATGACTTTAAACATGAGATATGTATAAATAATATATTATGTATAAATAATCTGTTTTGTTGTCTGCTCATCTTGAATATGTACATACCATTCATTATTTTAACTTACCTTTCTTACGATATAATATGATGTAGCCCTTGTTTATGAGCACACTTAGAGCTAGAACCCCACCACCAACAAGAGTAAGAACAACTAGACAATCATTCCATCTAGTGGAGAGTCCTGGAACAGAAGACAAGAAGATAATATTAGACTCAGAATATAACACAGATCATATCCAGCAGACTGGACATCACTAAATATAGAGATCTTTCTGCTGCTCTGCCCTACGTCTTCCTCCTCACCTTCATCACCTGGACTCTTCATCAGTTCCAGTCCCAACTTAAA
>NC_048410.1:224574-227650 GCF_013103735.1 Etheostoma cragini
AGGTCTGCTTAGAGACCCGAACCCTACAGAACCTCCACCAGGACCACTTTATTTTACTCATTTACTGAGTCAAAAGCTTCACCTTAGAACCTGATACTTTATGTTATAAAATGAAACTTTACACATTGTAATGTGAAAATATATCTAGTGAGAACATGAAACTCCTGTTTTAATAAGTACACAGTGAGCGGATGAATAAATTGTGAATCATAAACACAATGTAAGTTCTACTTCATCATTCTTCCTTCTGTCTGCTCCATCCATTCCAAACCCTTCTTAGAGTATGCATACATATCCCAATATCATCCACCGTTCCCATCAGCAGCAGAATGTCACCATGTCTCAGCCCACGCAGGAAGTAGAACCGCTTCAAATCATGTATATGAGCCTTATTACGCAATGTATTCATCTGCACACCATGTCTTCATTCAAACAGGAGTTTCATCTTCTCACAGAACAGAAAATAAAATGATCTCCAGAACATTGTAACATCCTTTAACAATTTTATTAAATAAAATCGTCCTCTGGTGTAAAAACCATCAGAATGATTAATGACTGAAGATGACTCTAAACATGAGATATGTATAAATAATCTGTTGTCATTATTTTAACTTACCTTTTACATGATATAATGCGACGTAGCCCTGATTTACACACATTAGAGCTAGAACACCAGCAACATTAACAACAACACCACCAGCAACAACAACAGCAACAACTATAAGAACGATGGATCCAGGGGAGAGACCTGGAACAGAAGACAGAAAGAGAATGTTAGACTCAGAATGTAACACATATCATATCCAGACTGGACATCAGTCTCCACACAGAGGACAACTGGAGGGTTGAATGGTCCTGAACTCTGAAATCTAAAACTCTGCAGATAAAAACAGAGGTGGAATGAATGCATAGGCATCATTTACAGAGGGGGGGGGGGGGGGGGGTTTACAACCTGGCCATCAACACTATTAAATCTGGCCAGTGCAACCCCCCAAAAACCTATCATGATTTTCATTACATAAATAAGACATTTGGACCATAACTTGAGGCAGAAAAAACACTTTGTTGTTGCAGAAACATTCACCAGAACACGCAGAAGTGTGTGATACGCTCAAAATGTATTAATTCCAGTGGCCCCCCAGGGAAATTACATCATTTCACAAAATCCAGGAATTTTTTTTCAGGGTTCATACGTTTTGAAATAACTGGAAAAGTTATGGTATGAAAACTGCAAATTCCAGGAGAGATAAAGACTCTTTTTGGACTTTTGGA
This sequence comes from Etheostoma cragini, assembly GCF_013103735.1. NCBI lineage: Eukaryota > Metazoa > Chordata > Actinopteri > Perciformes > Percidae > Etheostoma > Etheostoma cragini. The sequence goes on from NC_048410.1 coordinate 225,847, forward strand.
AAAGTCGTGTAGTTAAAAAAAAAAAACATAATAATGTGTGATTTATAAAAAAATAATTTAATAAAAAATGTATTTCACATCATCTTAGAGGAGAATTTTTGCCAAATCTTTTTTTTTTTATTGAAAACCCCCCCCCCCCCCGACCTGAATCAGGGCAGCAACACCAAGAAGCTGCAGCTACGCATCCACTGAGCTAAAAGAGCAGTTAACGGGACAGGTTTTAGAGCCTTAGTGTCTCTTAACAGACAGAGGGCAGGTTTTAGAGCCTTTGTGTCTCTTAACAGACACACAATGTGACTAATATGTCTGTCCAACATGAACAGGGCCCTTACGTAATATAAAGATGCGTTTCCAACTCAGACATTGTTTTAATTCTCCTTCCCTAAAATTCTTCACAGATAAACCAGGATGAGGAAGAACCTTACCATGAACATACACAGAGATCTCATTAGAAACCTGATGGCTGATTGTCTCCTGTGTTGCCACACAGCGATAGAGGTCGGTCTGGGTCACAGTAGTCCTGAGAGTGATGTAGAAAAGGTTTCCTATTGGTTCCACCTGGGTCTTCTCAGCAGGAAGTGTGTTTCCAGCACTGTCCCGCCACTCTACTTCAGGTTCTGGATCACCGTGAACCTCACACTGCAGTAGAGACCAGGCCTTTGTTCCCTCAAGTATAGTGACAGATGGTTTTGGCGCCGCACCTGAACACAGTATGAACAACTCACTAGAGGACCATCAAAGCATCAAAACATTCAGAACACACACACACACACACACACACACACACACACACACGTCTTCCTGGATGGGGATTAACAAAAATTGACCAATGCACAATAAAGACACATTTTTAGACACTATCATTATAAAATTGTAAAAAGGAAGATTTTTTAAAATAATTTTTAATTATTAACATTTACACAAACTTAAAACTGACGATGTTGTGTAAATGTCTCCACTTTTAAGAGATTAATTAATAATCATACAGTACCTCCAGCTATTTATTCTGTTTATAATAATAAAATAGCCACAGTTAAAATGGTGTAAAAGAGATATTAATAAAAAAACGGAGGCTCGTTTAAAAGAACTAAAGTCCACAGATTAAATTTACCTCGTTTGAGTTAAAACAGAAGTAAAAATAACGCAAATAAAAGTCAATTAAATTCCTCCTTTAGCTTTAGCGCCGCTCGACAAACTTTCAAAATAACCTATTTTCAGTAAATTTAAAGTATTGACAGAACCTCCGACCAATGATGTTCAGTCTCTCTGAAATCAGGAAACGCCCCGGAACATAATGAACCAATCAGCATCTTCCTACGATCCAGAGGGATGTACCTACAGGACTTTTAACTCAAACAGCCAATCACAGGAGAGCATCGTTACGTGACGGCTAGTTTCGTCCAATGGGAAGTCAGCACCGTGGAAACAAGGTGAGCTTGTAGCCAATTAAATTACCTGGTGACCATATATGGACGTTTATGTAGCTGTTCTCCGTGGTAACGGGACGCCAACGGAACAGAGAGACTTTATTTATATGTTTATATGTTTAAACTTTTAAAAGGTTTGAGAGGCTCTAGAGTCCTCTGCTGGAGATGCTCTGTATCACATTTTCTAAAATATCTCAGATTTCTCAGAGCTTCTGTCAATCATCCTGAAACTTGGTCCACACGTTATGAACAAGTTAAAGAAGAGATCCTGTCAAAGTCGGCCTATTGTGACTGATTTATTTTTATTATTAATCCTTTATTTAACCAGGAAGTCCCATTGAGATTCAGAATCTCTTTTACAAGAGAGACCTGGCCAA
>NC_048410.1:227750-235897 GCF_013103735.1 Etheostoma cragini
CAGTTCTGAAGGCAAAAGGGGGTCCAACCCGTTACTAGCATGGGGTACCTAATAAAGTGGCCGGTGAGTGTACACACTAATACATACACACTAATATATACACACTAATATGTACACACACTGATATATACATAATATATACACACTAATATATACACACTAATATATACACACTAATACATACACACTAATATATACACACTATTGTATCCACACTGATATACACACATATATATACACACTAATATATACACACTAATATATACACACTGATATATACACAATATATACACACAAATATATACACACAAATATATACACACTGATATATACACACTCTAAACAGAAACAATATAGATTTCTGAGTGAATGAAGCTCATGACACCCACATTGAGCCCATTTCATCCAGCCCAACATCATCTTACCACAGACATGCACACAGACATGCACACAGACATGCACACAGACACGCACACAGACACGCACACAGACACGCACACAGACACGCACACAGACACGCACACAGACATAGAGTTCCTCTAGTTGTTTGTGTGTCTCTCAGCTGGTTTCATGCAAAGCAGACACATGACTCAGAGGAGAGTGTGTCACAATTAATTCTCCAGAAGTGTGAATAACAACAACAGCATGCAGCCTGGTGTCCTCTTTTTGAGTCATTATGTCTCTGTCTCTGTCTGTCTGTGTTTGTCTTGTGTTTCTTCTTTGTCTTTCTTCTGGACGTCTGTCTGTTTAATGTCTATATTTTACGATCCCTGTCTGTTGCTATGCTCCTGTCACTCAGATGGTCGTCAAGGCAATAATATATTACATTAAAGGTAATTAAATATTCATTGACACCATCTGAGACACCACAATACTGCACTAAGTAAAACCTGCACAATAGGTCCATCTACATATTTATCATACTATTTAAGCAGTTGCACATTGTTGTATTCTTGTATATGTTCAAATATTTGTTCTTGTATTTTATCCTATTATTATTACTTCATGTATATTGTATTTATGTATATTGTATCCTAGTATTTCATTATATTCATATTATGTGCTGTGTATCTTTTTGCTGCTGAAACAATCATTTCCCATTTTGTTGGTCTCAATATCTCTCTATCTCTCTATCTATCTATCTATCTATCTATCTATCTATCTATCTATCTATCTATCTATCTATCTATCTATCTATCTACAGTATGTCTTGGGAGTCACACTGTGAAGAAATAATCATCATAACTTATACAGATGACAAAATAACGCTAGCTTGTTAGCTGTTAGCTGCAACAGTCGGTAAGTTTCTGTCATTTCTGATTATTAAATGATTGAAATATGAATCAGAGGTGCAGTTTTTGCTCAATCTTCTCGATTCCAGATGAAAATGTACGCGCCGTGCTTGGCAGCGTGGGGGAGGGAGAGAACTTCCGGGTGTCGTCCGACGTCATCCGAGGAGCGCCGGATTATGATGGGCTGTGGCAAAACTTGGACTGGATTGGCCACAGACTGGATGATGGTTTCCTTACACAATGTGTTGTGTCAGTCTTGGGTTATGCCTTTCTCCACCGGGCTTTCTACTCCCCAGCTGCTGGAGTATGGCATTGTGGCGGGGATGGGGGTCTGCAGCTACGGGACGATGCCTCGGGTTGAGGTCGCTCTGGGAGCCTGCACTCCATGGCGGTTTTGCAGGCCTACCTGGTGGATCTGCTACTGTCGATAGACCTGGTCCCGCTCAGCTGAGGCGGCTGGGACATCTCGGCTCTCAACCAGCTCCCGCCGGCTGTGCCGGACGCGGAGTGTAGCTACTCATGGTCCCACTCGAGTGGCTTGGGCCGCTGGGCACCGCTCCCGAGCACCCCTCCCTGGCAGGTTGGAACTGTGAGCCGTCTTCCTGTCACAGAGGAGCAGGGCAGAGTAGTCCTGACTGTGTGTTCGGCCCATGGAGACCGACTGAGGTTCTCTCCTGGGCGGCTGCTAGCGTTGTTGTCCCACCGCCGTGGCGCTCGGGACGCACTGGCCGCCGCCGATCCTTCTCCGCTCTGCCGGCCACGAGGGCACTTTAGTTTGTGTGATTTGAAGTGAGATAAAAGATAAATTCATGCATCACCTAATTTCATCATCACATACAGGCCTGGCCTCCAGGAAAGAACAGTTTCCCTGAGGACATTGTTGGACTGAGCTGTCGTTTCCCTGAGGACATCGTTGGACTGAGATGTTGTTTCCCTGAGGACATCGTTGGAATGAGCGGTCGTTTCCCTGAGGACATCGGGACATTGTTGGACATGGCTGGATGTGTGTTGCTGGAACACCGGCTGAGAGCGTCCTTACCGGTTGGACACCAGAGCTTTTGGAGCTGCAGGTGGATAGCAGAGCTTCAGACATCAGACATCAGCTGTTTGCCGTCCAACGAGGACGTGCGCGGCGTGCTACTCAGTAAATCTGGCCGTTGTTATAAATGTGTGCAGACATAACTTTGCGCGTCAAATCGAAACACAAACAAATGCATAATGCGTTTATAAACTAGCGTTGCTAACAGCGGCTAACCTGGCTAATGACAACCATGAAAACGCAAACTCATCCAACTCGGGTGTGACGTCATTCCCAGCTTCAGCTCCCAAGGTGGAGGTGGATGGAGCCGGGACGTATCGGGTGGAAATCTGACATATCAGCCTGAAGTAATCTAGGGGCTCCACCCGGTGACCCACCAGGGACTCCACCCGGTGACTCCCCAGGGGCTCCACCCGGTGACCCACCAGGGGCTCCCCCGGCTGACCTACCAGGGGCTCCACCCAGTGACCTACCTCCACCCGGTGAATCCCCAGGGACTCCACCCGGTGACTTTTCGCTACGTTTGTAGGTATAAAATGTTGCATATAGGCTTTGAATGACATCTGAATAAACCCCTCTGTAAGCGTTCAGAAGTGAAACTGGAAAGCTTTGTGTTAATAAGTGCTGCTGCAGTTGAGTTTTCTGACTCATTTCAATAAAATGGCCTTTACAGATATAGATTACAAAATTCTACACATTTAGCAAGACATGACATGTAGCTACAGTGTTGTTTTAACGGTGAAGGAGTAACTAATGTAAATATAATAAGTCGATCCTGGTGTCTCCGTGGTTCGCAGTGAGTCGCCAGACGACGGGGGTTGTTTGCATGCATGTCTGTCGGGACCACGTGTTCAGCAACGAAGCAATCAGCACATAGACAGTTAAAGAAGATCAGCATGTTTATTTCCTGGTTAGTTGAGTTTGGGTCCTGAAAGGCCACACCTACATCACATCTGCCTCCATCACCAGTTAACTCAGAAACCAGTTAGACCGGAACACCGGTCGTCAGGTTGTTTGATCGACTGTACCGTGTTGAAAAAAAGTCTAACAGCGTTTTGTCCAACATTACATGAATGATGTTGAATTCCCACAAACCTATGTCCTTTTTTAGTTTACTTGATAGGAACATGGTAACATGTAACATGGTCTTCATCTCAACAAAACCAAGGCTAGACTACACAGCTGCTGATGGTGTAAGGTAGTCTTCACTGTCATGTAATAGTGTATTCTGCAGTCATCATCAGATTCTTTTTGTTTTGATTTATTGTTTCTTTTTTTCTAATTATGACCTAAACTGTTTTCAAAGGAGCAAGCGCTACAAAGCAGTGTGGGGAGGGGGGGGGGACTTGCCAGAACCAGATGTCCTGGAGGTCAACGAGGCGGACCAGGACTTCACAGCAGACCTTGCTCTACTAATTACCCCCCTTACCATAAGTATGGATGTCCCCCTTGTCGATTAGTACTTACTTAAAATAATAAAACCAGTAACTATGTTTTAATGTGTAACTGTTTCCTGGCGCTCAGCGTGTAGTACCTGCTCATGTCCACAAGAGGGCAACATGACGTCATCAGAGGGCACCATGACGTCACCAGAGGGCGGGTTAGGGTTAGGGTTTTGGGGTTTTAATAAACTGTGTCAGGGCCTGACAAGTTAATGCATTTGTTTCTTTTTAATACCTGTATTGCATATAATATATATTTAAAACCAGTCATAGTTATAAATAAATAAACATTACACTGTGATTGTAAAGCTTTTAAACCATGAAGTTGTCCTGTCACTTATCACATTATGATAAAAAATGTACTATTTAAGTAAATATTCATGAATTACTTCAGAATATAACGATTTTATCATTTTTCTCCATAAAATAACTTTATCCCTCAATCAAATGTAACCACTGACCTACATTCAGATCATAAACCTTTAATATTAAATATATCAATATATATAGATGATTATATGTAGTGAACTATATGCGGGAATAGTTTACAGGGACCTTTACTTTGAAATGCATGACCTTTATTTTGAAATGCATGACCCGCGACGTGTTTACATAGTAGAAGAAGAACTAGGCAGGAGGAGACATGGCAGTTATGAATCATCAACTTCCAAGAGACAAGACAGATGATGATATAAGACTTGTGTAACTGCAGTAAGACGACACAAGATGGCGGCAGAGCCCCCCCCCCCCCCCCCCCCCCTGAAACCGAAGGTAAAAACCTGAACACCTGTTCGCCATTATTTAAAAGAAGAGCTCCGTCTTTGTTCCAGTTATTAATCAACAAATATGAATCATCTAGTGGATCTGCTGTGTTTGAGTCTTCTGTGTCTGACCGGGAAAACTCTTGGTGATAAAAACGGTAAGAAGGACTAACTTTGCTATATAAAACGGTAAGAAGGATTAACTTTGATATATAAAACGGTAGGAAGGACTAACTTTGATATATAAAACGGTAAGAAGGACTAACTTTGATATATAAAACGGTAAGAAGGACTAACTTTGATATATAAAACGGTAAGAAGGACAAACTTTGATATATAAAACGGTAAGAAGGACAAACTTTGATATATAAAACGGTAAGAAGGACTAACTTGGATATATAAATCGGTAAGAAGGATTAACTTTGATATATAAAACGGTAAGAAGGACTAACTTTGATATATAAAACGGTAGGAAGGACTAACTTTGATATATAAAACGGTAAGAAGGACTAACTTTGCTATATAAAACGGTAAGAAGGACAAACTTTGATATATAAAAACGGTAAGAAGGATTAACTTTCATATATAAAACGGTAAGAAGGACTAACTTTGATATATAAAACGGTAAGAAGGACAAACTTTGGAACATATAAAGGCGACTGGCGGACTTTATTAATCCTTCCAGCAGCAGTTGTAGCAAGAAAAAATATTAAAAAAGGTAGAATAAAGAAAACAAAATAAAAGTAATAATAATAATAATAATAATAATAATAATAATAATAATAATAATAATAATAATAATATTAAGAACATTCGTCAACTAAAGACAAAAAAAAAGTGTCAGTGTTGAGTCCAGTGTTAAAGTGATAAAGTGACCAGGTATTAGTGTGTGTGTGTGTGTGTGTGTGTGTGTGTGTGTGTGTGTGTGTGTGTGTGTGTGTGTGTGTGTGTGTGTGTGTGTGTGTGTGTGTGTGTGTGTGTGTGTGTGTATATATATAGTCCTCTCTGCCCTATTGCCCCCCTAGACAGGAGGTGTAGAGTCTGATGACATGAGGGACACAGGAGTCCTTGAGTCTGCTGGTCCTAACTTGTGAAGGAGCCTTCCAGGGAACTGGCTCCTCTGGGTGCTGATGACGGGGTGCAGGGGGGGGGGTCAGTAATGTCCATCAGTCTGTCCGGTGTCCTCCTCTCTGCCACCGTCACCATGGAGTCCTGAGTTGATGCCGGCCCGCCTGATGGACTGGGTGTTGTCTCGTATATTGTTGGCTAGATTGATTCATAATTTGTGTGAAATTACTGGACACAAGTGTGTAAAACACATAATAACATTTCATTTTAAATGTAGCTATTTTTCTGCGTGTAAAGTAGACCTCCATGATTTAATCTTCCAGGACCAGCAGTCATCAACGTGGACAGAGGGGCTGATGTTGTGTTACCCTGCTCTCTCAGCACCAAGGAGGACATCAGGTTGAAAGTGTTTGTCTGGAGGAAAGCTCCTCAGACAGATGGAGGTCAGAAGGAAGTGTTCCTGTATGACAAAGGCATCGATAACAGAGGTCAGAGTGAAGAGTTCAAAGGTCGAGTCTCTCATTTCCAAGATAAACTGAAACACGGCGACGCCTCCATAACCATCAGAAACACAACGCTATCTGACAGTGGAGAATACAGCTGTTATTTTCCTCGTCTTCAGCCTCGTCAAACTTTCTACATTCAGCTTGTTGTTGGTGAGTATTTTATTATGTTTGCTCATTTTTAATATTTAAATATGTCTGCAAGATAAAACAGTTTCTTTGTTTTTAAAGTTGATAATACTTCACATGCACTAAGTGATGTTGTGTAGCCTGTTCTCTTCGGGCTAATCGTGATCATGGATATTTCTGTCTCTTAATACCGAAACATGTAATCTGTATAAGACCAGGACCACGAGAACCTGATGGATTTAAATGACATCACTGTTAAACACTCACCAGGTTTCATTAGGTGTGTTGGTCTCACTTCAGGCTCTGGAAGACTTGAATTGATCAAATATTTAACACAAATACAGTAAATCAGTCATAACGAGAACCATCAGGCTGAACATCACAGGATTTATCCCTCAACGTATCTTACCAAATACAACATCTCATGGACCAGAACTACCAAAACATCCCTAAAACAACAGACCTCCTACTTCACCATCATATTACACACTAGAGACAGATTACATGACAGTTTTTACAAACAGCTGAGTCCCTCATTGTCTCTGTTGCCGTCTTCATGAGTAGAATGTCTCTGGTCCTGCTGAGACATCAGGGACGCAACGTCTGCCTGAAGCATCGATCCGTCTAGTAGTCCTTACCTAGGTACTGTCAGGGCCTTATACTCTGCTTCTGACTGGCTAGTAGTCCTTACCTAGGTACTGTCTGGGCCCTCATACTCTGCGTCTGACTGGCTAGTAGTCCTTACCTAGGTACTGTCAGGGCCCTCATACTCTGCTTCTGACTGGCTAGTAGTCCTTACCTAGGTACTGTCTGGGCCCTCATACCCTGCTCCTGACTGTCTAGTACTCCTTACCTAGGTACTGTCAGGGCCCTCATACTCTGCTCCTGACTGGCTAGTAGTCCTTACCTAGGTACTGTCTGGGCCCTCATACTCTGCTTCTGACTGGCTAGTAGTCCTTACCTAGGTACTGTCAGGACCCTCATACTCTGCTTCTGACTGGCTAGTAGTCCTTACCTAGGTACTATCAGGGCCCTCATACTCTGCTCCTGACTGGCTAGTTGTCCTTACCTAGGTACTGTCAGGGCCCTCATACTCTACTTCGGACTGGCTAGTAGTCCTTACCTAGGTACTGTCAGGACCTCATACTCTGCTTCTGACTGGCTAGTAGTCCTTACCTAGGAACTGTCAGGCCTTCATACTCTGCCTCTGACTCATTTCTTTTAACCAAGTAGAAATACCTGTTTGTGTTTTTTCTTCCTGGTCTGATAGATAATAATAGCTGTAATCCAACAGGTTTTTCAGAGGTTTTTAATATCTGACGTATTTGTGGTGCAGTGGTGTTCACTTTATTAGTTTCACCATTCAGGGACAGTGGAACAAGACAAACTTCGACCAATTGTCACCTTATGTAAATAAGTTGTTAGTTTTTGCCCAGGAAGAAAAGTCCTGGTAGGAATCTGAGGGAAGAAAAGCACATCTGGAACATTTCTAACTCAGAGAGAGAGAGAAAGAGAGAGAGAGAGAGAGAGAGAGAGAGAGAGAATTATTCGGGAAATAGAGGAAGTTATTAATTTGTCATGGCGTGCTTAAGACCAATGTGAAATTTAAGAATTAGACAAATATATATAAAAGTTTATAAACTCAGGATAAAAATTGAAATATATCCTAAAAAACCAAGATGTGCAAATCCTGTATGTGTCTGGAGGGCAGTGCAAATGTTTTGCAAAACACAATTAGCAAAACAAGCCCATAAAACATGCCTGTTTAAGTCTGTCTTCACCTAATTACTCTACATGGAAACATACTGATTAATACCTGATTTTATCTTCCAGATCCAAAAGTCAGAGTGAGCGTGGAACATGGCCGTGATGTTGTGTTACCCTGCTCTCTCAGGACCAAGGAGGACATCACC
>NC_048410.1:235997-237164 GCF_013103735.1 Etheostoma cragini
GATTCAGAGCTAGCCACATTTCTGCTTGACATGGAAGGATCTCTGCTTGATTTGTTTAATTTTTTAAGAACTACACTTCTAAGATAGCGATGGTTACGGTATCACTGGTGATAGCGCAAATCTCATATGACTCTGTAGCTTGTTGCTAAGTCTAACAGTTAGCTTGTTAGCTTGTAGAACGGCAGGAATGTTGTAGCTAGCAGGTGAGGTTTACCTGCTACAGGGCTGCCAACTCTCACGCATTGGCCGTGAGACACACGCATTTGACTGGTTTCACACGCTCACACGCCACACCCCCGATTTCTCACGCTGAAGTGTCAACCCGGTCGGTCAGATTTCTGAAAGATGAGTTTATCCATAGATCTACCCGTTGAGCCACTCGTGATCGATTTAGATGTGCTTTCAGAGACTGTGAGGGGGTTCAAGAGCGCTCCCTGTGTGTGGAAGTTTCGAATTGTCGCAAACTGATAAAAAAAATTTACGATCCATCCCATGTGCATTTCCCCGGCTTCAGGTATGAGCTCTGAGTATCAAAGACCCGTCCGTCGCTTCGTGTCCACTCTCTCTGTAAAGATAGAGGTGAGCAGCGCGGCTAATGTAGCAACTTCAGTTCATGTTAGTGGACTCGCTCTGCTGTGGGCAGTGACGCGTTGCATCCGTGTAGACCTCCAATGATGAGCAGCGTACAGTCTCCTCTCAACTTTGTCAGAGACCAGAGACCCAAATGGGCCTCTGTGAAACGATCTGAGTGAGATATTACCATATCAGCGGAGCAATAACATGCACAGCAGACTATATTACAACTCTCCAAATCTCGGACAACAGAGATGGGAGGTGTTATATTTTGAATGTGCACAAAGTTGTAAACATGAGCAGAAATCTGATGAAACACATCTGAGCTATACTATATACAGTGGTGTGAAAAAGTGTTTGCCCCCTTCCTCATTTCCTGTTCCTTTGCATGTTTGTCACACTTAAGTGCTTCGGAACATCAAACCAATTTAAACAATAGTCAAGGACAACACAAGTAAACACTAAATGCAATCTGTAAATGAAGGTGTTTATTATTAAAGGTGAAAAAAAATCCTTACCATCATGGCCCTGTGTGAAAAAGTGATTGCCCCCCTTGTTAAAACATACTATAACTGTGGTTGTCCACACCTGAGT
>NC_048410.1:237264-240517 GCF_013103735.1 Etheostoma cragini
AGTTCCAAGGAGAAAACCACTGCTGAGCAAAAAGAACATCAAAGCTCGTCTCAATTTCTCCACAACACATCTTGTTGATCCCCAAGACTTTTGGGACAACATCTTGTGGTCCGATGAGACAAAAGTGGAACTCTTTGGAAGGTGTGTGTCCAAGTATATCTGGCGTAGAAGGAACACTGCATTTCATAAAAAGAACATTATACTAACAGTAAAATATGGTGGTGGTAGTGTGATGGTCTGGGGCTGTTTTGCTGCTTCAGGACCTGGAAGACTTGCCGTGATAAAAGGAACTATGAATTCTGCTGTCTACCAAGAGATCCTGAAGGAGGATGTCCAACCATCTGTACGTGTACTCAAGCTGAAAGGAACTTGGGTTCTGCAGCAGGACAATGATCCTTAACACACCTGCAAGTCCACCACCGAATGGCTGAAGAAAAACAAAATGAAGACCTTGGAGTGGCCTAGCCAAAGTCCTGACCTGAATCCTATTGAGATGTTTTGGTATGACCTTAAAAAGGCCATCAATGCTCGAAAACCCTCTAATGTAACTGAATTAGGACAATTCTGCAAAGATGAGTGGGCCAAAATTCCTCCAATACGCTGTAAAAGCCTCATTGCACGTTATCGCAAACGCTTGGTTGCAGTTGTTGCTGCTAAGGGTTTCCCAACCAGTTAATAGGTTTAGGGGGCAATCACTTTTTCACACAGGGCCATGATGGTTTGGATTTTTTTTCACCTTTAATAATAAACACCTTCATTTACAAATTGCATTTTGTGTTTACTTGTGTTGTCCTTGACTATTTTTTAAATGGGTTTGATGTTCCGAAACACTTAAGTGTGACAAACATGCAAAGGAACAGGAAATGAGGAAGGGGGCAAACACTTTTTCACACCACTGTATACAAGACTATATATACTATACTGCAACGTTGGGCCACTATTTATAGGCACTAACCTCGGTGCATCTCTAAATGCAACTGTAAATAATTAATTTGATGTTTTATAAAATGAACAAATAGTCTTTATTTTCCCAAAAAGTAAATACAGTAAGTGAGGTACAGAGGATGAAGGCCCAACATTACTGAGCCTTGGCACAAAGGTTAAAGGATTAGAATCTATGTAACTCAATGGTTTTTATTCTTTAGAATTTCAGTGGTCTTAGTTTATCCCTCAACATTAATTTAACTTTGGGTCCCTGGTCCCTACACCAGGGAGGGACCACTGGACCTGTTCCCCACAGACCCAAATCTTCTCAGCTGTTGCTGATATATGCTACTGTCTCTTCATGTGGCTCATTATGTTTGGCACATTGTTTGGGTCAGTTCTTATATCATAAGAAGTTAATAATGTAAATAATATAAATGCTAAATGCCCTAAAACCTGTTGATACTACAACAACACAAAGGCTCTTAACCCTACAGTTTTGCACATATCATGTAAGACTTGATTTCTCCATATTTTTACAAAAAAACTCTCCAGAAAGTGCCATTTAATGATTTATTTTTCAAATTTTTTTCCTGGGGGGGCATACCCCTAGCCCTGCTGCCAACTCCTTCACCCTCAGTATAAGCAATATTGTTTTGAAACCTACATTTAATAAGCCAAAATGCTTTTTGTCGATCCCAATTAAATGTAGCTTAGCTATGGTGAAACTAGTTTAATTGTGCGCTGTCACTGTCAACGTTTGGCAAGGCAGAATACTATTTTTGATAATTTTTAAACGTACACGTTTTGTTCCCCCTCAGGATGTAATTTGTAATTCAAATGTCTGACACCAGTTCTTTATGCTCCTTCAACAGGTCAGACATGGCCCCAGACACAGAGGCACGTGAAGGAATCTCCTTCAGTCCAAATCAAAATGTTCAGTATTTCCTTGTGCAGGAGTACTTTGCAAAAAAAGCTGATTTATTTTACCCATATGCAAAATAAAACCTAAGACATATTTCTAAGATGTTGTTATTCCTTGGCTTAGTGAGCTTCCTCAGTGATTCATCATTCCTACTGAAAGTTTAGTGTTTTTAATTGATCCAAAAGGTAATTCAGTAATGTACTGTGTAAAGTATTTACGTATCTTTTAATAGAAATATTTTAAATAAGCAATATTTTTACATTAAGTATTTAAAGTTTTAAAAGCACAGCTATACGCCCCTCAGAATTAACCTCCTGTATTGTCCATGAGGATGTGGAAAGCATCGTTCACGGCATGCACCGCTGTGGGGGGGGCTGTAGCGCAGCAGAGAGCAAGGGGGAGGAACCTGTTAGGTGTGCTTGTTCAAATTTTTAGGCTAAGTCCACGTTTTCTCAGAACTCCCTACTGCAGCTTTAAACTGCAGATTAATTAACATAACCAGCGTGGTATATAAACAAAACAAAGTGTTGGAATGGCTCCAACAACACTCCATGGTTTGATGTAATGTCTTATTACTGGCACTCCAGTGAAGTTGCTATGGCACCGAGGAGCTTTACGTTAAATTATACCCTCTTGTGTAATTTTGCTTAATTAATTACTACGAAGTAAACATTGTGATTAATACTTCATTTTATCTTCCAGAGCCGTCAAAGGTCATCAAAGTGGAAGAAGACAGTGATGTTGTGTTACCCTGCTCTCTCAGCACCGAGGAGGACGTTACGTTTGGACTCTTTGACTGGAGGAAAGATGGAGGTCAGAAGGAGGTGTTCCTGTATAACAACGGCAAACATTACAACATCGGTCTAGGAGGTCAGACTGAAGAGTTCAAAGGTCGAGTCTCTCATTTTCAAGATGAACTGAAACACGGCAACGCCTCCATAATCATCAGAAATACAAAGATATCTGACAGTGGAGTCTACAGCTGTGATTTTCCAGAACTTAAAAAACCTCAAACATTCTACTTTAAGCTTGTTGTTGGTGAGTACTTTCATTATTTCTGCTCTTTTTTAACATTTAAATATGTCTGCAAGATAATAAAACTTATTTTTAAGTGGCTAATATTTCACAAGCAGTAACTAATTAATCTTAATCGCTTTGTGATCATTTTGATCATTTACATTTTAATCTTCATAATAGCAGAATACCAAGGAACTGATGTATTTAAATGACATCGCTGTTAAACAGTCAATAGGTCTCATTAGGTGTGTTGATCTCACTTTTAAAGAGTTTATTAGTTATTTTAAATACAATAAGTGTACTAAGTTGTTAGTGCTAAGAAGAAACTTGTGGAAGCTACTTTTCTGTCTGTAATTGATTATGGAGATATATTGTACATGCATGCCG
>NC_048410.1:240617-243090 GCF_013103735.1 Etheostoma cragini
AGGAGGCGTAGCTCCCTCTACCTCTGAAAAGACGCTCTGATGTTGACCCTCGTTTAATTTTGGGCTCGGTTTAACTCTCTTTTAGCTCGCTTTTCGTCATCGGTCTTCTTCTGTTTGCCCGTCTTTGTTTTCTGAGCAGATGTCACTCGAGAAATTGGCAGTTTTCCTGAAAAGTTGTTGCTCCGCGATTAGCACAGCTGCAGCACACCGACAATCTTGAGCTTAAACACAGTACGCGCTGTGCGGGGGAGGGGTATGAGAAGCGCGTACACGAGAGTGATTGACATTGCTAAGACAGTCCTCCTGGCTCTAATTGGCTGTTTCTTACCGGGAGCGGTGTATTTAGGAAAGTGGCAGTAGGAGCACACAGGAGCCACAGGAGCTTTTTTTTTTTTTTTTACAGATTATCTGTCTCATATTCCACTGTCAAGACATAGTGACAGTTTTAACAAATGTATAAAAAATACATTTTTACAAAAGTTACCTACTGAAGCTTTAATGTTGGAGCACTGGGTGGAGCATTGCCTTTAGGAAGGCATAAAGGTAATCAGCCACAGGTACACAGGTGTGTGGAGAAAGGGGAACGCAGCCAGCTTTCACCCCGTCAGTCCTGTCAGGTGTGTGTGTCACTGATTCGTGTGCAAAGCTAAATGAATGGAACTAAACCAGAAATGAAACGGACCAATGATTGTGCGACGGTGAGCAGGCCGTCATGAGAATAAATGGGTCACAGCTATTATGCATATTATGCATATTATGAACCTGAATGGTAAAAGAAAGACTGTCCTGTCTCTCTGTAATGTGTAATATAGTGGTGAAGGAGGAGGCCTGATGTTCTTGGAGATGTTTAGCAGTTATGGTCTCTGAGATTTATTATTGGGAAAGACAAGTGGAGGAATAAATCCTGTAATCTTCATTATGACTGATTTACTACATTTTAAATCTGTTAAATATTTTGACTGCTTTACTGTAGTTTAAATAGGAAATTAAATGGAAAAAATAAGAAAGCTTCATTTTTTTAATATTAATTATTTTATCAATGCAGCTCTTTCAGAGTTTTAAGTGAGATCAACACACCTAATGAAACCTGGTGAGTGTTTAACACTGATGTCATTTACATCCATCAGGTCCTCGTGGTCCTGGTCTTATACAGATGTTTAGGTCTCTAGACAAAAATATACATGATCAAAATGAGCCTCAAGAGGGTAAAACACGACCTAAAAGGCTGAGTAAAATAGTAATGCCTCTGAAATATTAATTACTTGACAAAGTTTAAAAGACATTTTCATATCCTGTTCATTGATCAAACTTTAACTGTTTAATAGAAGTACTCACCAACAACAAGCTGAATGTAGAATGTTTGAGGTGTTTGGAGACGAGGAAAATCACAGCTGTAGACTCCACTGTCGGCCATCTTTGTATTTCTGATGATTATGGAGGCGTTGCCGTGTTTCAGTTCATCTGGAAAATGAGAGACTCGACCTTTGAACTCTTCACTCTGACCTCCTCGACCGTTGTTGTAATGAATGCCGTTGTTATACAGAAACACTTCCTTCAGACCTTTATCTTTCAGAGGAGCTTTCCTCCAGTCAAAGAGTTTAAAGGTGATGTCCTCCTTGGTGCTGAGAGAGCAGGGTAACACAACATCACGGCCATGTTCCACGCTCACTCTGACTTTTGGCTCTGGAAGATAAGAACAGGTATTAATCAGTATGTTTCCATGTAGAGTAATTAGGTGAAGACAAACTTAAACAGGCTTGTTTTATTGCCTTGTTTTGCTAATTGTGTTCTACAAAACATTTGCACTGCCCTCCAGACACATACAGGATTTGCACATCTTGGTTTTTTAGGATATATTTAAATTTTTATCCTGAGTTTATAAACTTTTCTATATATTTTTCTAATTCTCAAATTTCACATTGGTCTTAAGCACGCCATGACAAATGAATAACTTTCTATATTTCCCAAATAATGTAATAATAATAATGTTCTCTCTCTCTCTCTCTCTCTCTCTCTCTCTCTCTCTCTCTCTCTGAGTTAGAAATGTTCCAGATGGGCTTTTCTTTCCTCAGATTCCTACCAGGACTTTTTCGTCCTGGGCAAAAACTAACAACTTATTTTTATAAGGTGACAACTGGTCGAAGTTTGTCTTGTTCCACTGTCCCTGAATGGTGAAACTAATAAAGTGAACACCACTGCACCACAAATACGTCAGATATGATAAATATCTGAAAAACCTGTTGGATTACAGCTATTATTATCTATCAGACCAGGAAGAACAAACACAAACAGGTATTTCTACTTGGTTCCAAGAAATGAGTCAGAGGCAGAGTATGAGGTCCTTACAGTACCTAGGTAAGGACTACTAGCCAGTCAGGAGCAGAGTATGATGGCTCTGACAGTACCTAGGTAAGGACTATTAGCCAGTCAGGAGCAGAGTATGATGGCTCTGACAGTACCTAGGTAAGGACTA
>NC_048410.1:243190-244418 GCF_013103735.1 Etheostoma cragini
GTCAGGGCCCTCATACTCTGCTTCTGACTGGCTAGTAGTCCTTACCTAGGTACTGTCAGGGCCCTCATACTCTGCCTCCAACTCATTTCAAACAGGTATTTCTCAAGTAGAAATACCTGTTTGTGTTTGTTCTTCCTGGTCTGATAGATAATAATAGCTGTAATCCAACAGGTTTTTCAGATGTTTATCATATCTGACGTATTTGTGGTGCAGTGATGTTCACTTTATTAGTTTCAACATTCAGGGACAGTGGAAAAAGACAAACTTTGACCAGTTGTCACCTTATAAAAATAATTTGTTAGTTTTTTGCCCAGGAAGAAAAGTCCTGGTAGGAATCTGAGGAAAGAAAAGCACGTCTGGAACATTTCTAACCGAGAGAGAGAGAGAGAGAGGGAGAGAGGGAGAGAGAGAGGGTGAGAGAGAGAGATAGAGAGAGAGAGAGAGAGAGAGATGATGGTCAACATTATTTGGGAAATATAGAAAGTTATTAATTTGTCATGGCGTGCTTAAGACCACTGTGAAATTTAAGAATTAGACAAATATATATAAAAGTTTATAAACTCAGGATAAAAATTGAAATATATCCTAAAAAACCAAGATGTACAAATCCTGTATGTGTCTGGAGGGTAGTGCAAATGTTTTGCAGAGCACAATTAGCAAAACAAGGCAATAAAACAAGCCTGTTGAAGTCTGTCTAAACCTAATTACTCTACATTGAAACATACTGATTAATACCTGTTCTTATCTTCCAGAGCCAAAAGTCAGAGTGAGCGTGGAACATGGCCGTGATGTTGTGTTACCCTGCTCTCTCAGGACCAAGGAGGACATCACCTTTAAACTCTTTGACTGGAAGAAAGCTCCTCAGAAAGATGGAGGTCAGAAGAAGGTGTTCTATTATAACGACGGCATTCATTACAACAACGGTCTAGGAGGTCAAAGTGAAGAGTTCAAAGGTCGAGTCTCTCATTTTCAAGATGAACTGAAACACGGCAACGCCTCCATAATCATCAGAAATACAACGATGGCCGACAGTGGAGTCTACAGCTGTGATTTTCCTCGTCTCCAAACACCTCAAACATTTTACATTCAGCTTGTTGTTGGTGAGTACTTTTATTAAACAGTTAAAGTTCGATCAATCAACAGGATATTTAAATGTCTTTTAAATTTTGTCAAGTAATTAATATTTCAGAGGCATTAATATTTTATTCAGCCTTTTAGGTCGTGTTTT
>NC_048410.1:244518-245958 GCF_013103735.1 Etheostoma cragini
CTCAAAAGTTAAGTCAGACAATATTATGTCAAACACAGGGTCACCTCAGGGAACTGTTTTATCACCTTTTCTTTTCACAATTTACACTGCAGACTACCGTCCACAGCAGGCGAGCTGTCAGGCTGTTAAATTTGCTGACGACACAGCGCTCATTGGGTTAATTGAAAATGATGACTATAGGTGCTATCAAAATGAGATAAAAGCCTTTGTTGATTACTGTGATATACGTTGTTTTTAACAACAGGCTAACATGGTCTGATCATGTTGACTCATTGATGAAAAAATTAAGTCCACGGGTCTACTGTTTGAGGAAGTTGCAGTCCTTTAAGGTGAACACGGATGTGGTTAAAATGTTTTTTATGTCAGTCATATGTAGTGTTTGGAGATACTGTGTGGTGAGGTGGGGGGGGAATGCTGGGGTAACTGAGAAGGCCAGAATTGATAGAGTGACTAAAAGGGCTGGGAAAATGGTGGGTTAAATACAGTGGATCAGGTATATGACGATCATCTGGTAAAAATGACTCCGAAAATAACAAGGGACCCGGGTCACCCTCTTCATGGTAATCTGTCCGGCAGGGTCATAGAGCGCAGTGGTAGGCTAAGACCTCCTGTGACTCAAACAAAGCGGTATGCTCTTTCTTTTATCCCTCAGGCTATTAGGCAGCACAACAAGCACTTTAAACGTACATTTGCATGAGTTTTTATTTATTTTTAAATTTTTTATTTTATTTTTCTCATTGTATTTATGTATAATATTGTAGTGTATTTGTGGTACTGTATTTAAATTCTTTTATGGGTAAGATGGTGAGTGTGAGCATTGTAATTTCCATTTTTATGGATGAAATAAACTTGACTTGACTTGACTTGACTTGACTTGACTTGACTTGTAAGGACTACTAGCCAGTCAGAAGCAGACTATGAGGCCCTGACAGTACCTAGGTAAGGACTATTAGACAGTCAGGAGCAGGCTACACAACATCACTTAGTGGTTGTCAAGTATTATCACCTTATTATTATTATTATCACCAAGATCAAAGAAACGGTTTTATCTTGCAGACATATTTAAATGTTTAAAAATGAGCAAACATAATAAAATACTCACCAACAACAAGCTGAATGTAGAAAGTTTGACGAGGCTGAAGACGAGGAAAATAACAGCTGTATTCTCCACTGTCAGATAGCGTTGTATTTCTGATGGTTATGGAGGCGTCGCCGTGTTTCAGTTTATCTTGGAAATGAGAGACTCGACCTTTGAACTCTTCACTCTGACCTCTGTTATCGATGCCTTTGTCATACAGGAACACTTCCTTCTGACCTCCATCTGTCTGAGGAGCTTTCCTCCAGACAAACAGTTTCAACTCGATGTCCTCCTTGGTGCTGAGAGAGCAGGGTAACACAACCTCAGCCCCTCTGTCCACGTTGATGACTGCTGGTCCTGGA
>NC_048410.1:246058-253733 GCF_013103735.1 Etheostoma cragini
CACACACACACACACACACACACACACACACACACACACACACACACACACACACACACACCTGGACTTATATTAATACCTGGTCACTTTATCACTTTAACACTGGACTCAACACTGACACTTTGATAATAATTTATGGTCTTTTTTGTCTTTAGTTGACGAATGTTCTTAATATTATTATTGTTACTTTTATTTTGTTTTCTTTATTCTGCCTTTTTTAAATATTTTTTCTTGCTACAACTGCTGCTGGAATGTTCCATTTCCTCGCGGAAGTCCTCCCAAAGGATTAGTAAAGAGAAGTCTAGTCCGCCAGTCGCCTTTATATGTTCCAAAGTTAGTCCTTCTTACCGTTTTATATATCAAAGTTAGTCCTTCTTACCGTTTTATATATCAAAGTTAATCCTTCTTACCGTTTTATATATCAAAGTTAGTCCTTCTTACCGTTTTATATATCAAAGTTAATCCTTCTTACCGTTTTATATATCCAAGTTAGTCCTTCTTACCGTTTTATATATCAAAGTTAGTCCTTCTTACCGTTTTATATATCAAAGTTAGTCCTTCTTACCGTTTTATATATCAAAGTTAGTCCTTCTTACCGTTTTATATATCAAAGTTAGTCCTTCTTACCGTTTTATTTATCAAAGTTAGTCCTTCTTACCGTTTTACATATCAAAGTTAGTCCTTCTTACCGTTTTTATCACCAAGTGTTTTCCCGGTCAGACACAGAAGACTCAAACACAGCAGATCCACTAGATGAATCATATTTGTCGATTAATAACTGGAACACAGACGGAGCTCTTCTTTTAAATAATGGCAAACAGGTGTTCAGGTTTTTACCTTCGGTTTCAGACACCAACCCTCCTCGGAGCTCTTGGTGGGCTCTGCCGCCATCTTGTGTCGTCTTACTGCAGTTACACAAGTCTTATATCATCATCTGTCCTGTCTCTTGGAAGTAGATGATTCGTAACTGCCATGTCTCCTCCAGCCTAGGTCTTCTTCTACTATGTAAACACGTCGCGGGTCATGCATTTCAAAATAAAGGTCATGCATTTCAAAATAAAGGTCCCTGTAAACTATTCCCGCAAAAACTTCACTACATATAATCATAGACTATATATATATTGATATATTTAATTTTAACGGTCTGAGATCTGAATGTAGGTCAGTGGTTACATTTGATAGAGGGATAAAGTTATTTTATGGAGAAAAATGATAAAATCGTAATATTCAGAAGTAATTCATGAATATTTACTTAAATAGTTAATTTATTTATCATAATGTGATGAGTGACAGAACAACTTTATGGATTAAAAGCTTTACAATCACAGAGTAATGTTTATCTATTTATAACTATGACAGTTTTTAAATATATATTATATGCAATGCAGCTGTGTAGTCTAGACTTGGGATTTGTAGAGATGAAGACCATGTTACATGTTACCATGTTCCTATCAAGTAAACTAAAAAAGGACATCGGTTTGTGGGAATTCAACACCATTCATGTAATGTTGGACAAAACGCTGTTAGACTTCTTTTCAACACGGTACAGTCGATCAAACAACCTGACGAACGGTGTTCCGGTCTAACTGGTTTCTGAGTCAACTGGTGATAGAGGCAGATGTGGTGTAGGCGTGGCCTTTCGAGACCCAATCTCAACTAACCAGGAAATAAACATGCTGATCTTCTTTAACTGTCTATGTGCTGATTGCTTCGTTGCTGAACACGTGGTCTCGACAGACATGCATGCAAACACCCCCCGTTGTCTGGCGACTCGCTGCAAACAGGGAGACACCAGGATCGACTTGTGATATTTAGTAAACACTTCACCGTTAATACAACACTGTAGCTACATGTCATGTCTTGCTAAATGTGTGGAATTTTCTAATCTATGTCTGTAAATGTAAATGTGCTGTATTTATATAGCGCTTTTCCAGTCTCAACGACTGCTCAAAGCGATTTTACATCTACAGGAAACATTCACACACATTCATACACTGTGCAGTGTACACAGAGGGGTTTGTTCAGATGTCATTCAAAGCCTATATGCAACATTTTATACCTAAAAACATAGGAAACAATTATTATTTTATGGCTGTTGACACCACATATCTATCCCCCCCCCATGGGGTTGCAGATCAGCTGTTCCTCTTATCGCTCCCTCGTTGTGGAATCTGATGCATCGTTTTTTTTGCATTTGTTTTCGCGGTTTGTGTGCTTTTCATTTAGTTGTGATGTGGTAGTTCACCGGGTGGAGCCCTGGTGGGTCAACGGGTGGAGCCCCTAGATTACTTCAGGCTGATTTGTCAGATTTCCACCCAATACGTCCCGGCTCCATCCACCTCCACCTTGGGAGCGGAAGCTGGGAATGATGTCACACCCGAGTTGGATGAGTTTGGGTTTTCATTGTTGTCATTAGCCAGGTTAGCCATTGTTAGCAACGCTAGTATATAAACACATTACGCATTTGTTTGTGTTTAGATTTGACGCGCAAAGTTATGTCTGCACACATTTATACCAACGGCCAGATTTACTGAGTAGCACGCCGCTCACGTCCTCGTTGGACGGCATACAGCTGATGTCTGACGTCTGAAGCTCTGCTATCCACCTGCAGCTCCAAAAGCTCTGGTGTCCAACCGGTGAGGACGCGCTCAGCCGGTGTTCCAGCAACACACATCCAGCCATGTCCAACAATGTCCCGATGTCCTCAGGGAATCGACAGCTCAGTCCAACAATGTCCCGATGTCCTCAGGGAAACTGTTTTTTCCTGGAGGCCAGGCCTGTAAGTGATGATGAAATAAGGTGATGCATGAATTTCTCTTTTATTTAACTATTTCAAATCACACAAACTAAAGTGCAGATTGCAGAAATATAAAAACAGATATGTTGGCTTTACCACACTTCCAACCAGTAAGGTTCCTGCCAGCTGTAAGGGAGTTACACAGCAGAGCTACACTTTAAAAGAGCAGTTTCTGTGCTGGGAAAAGATTTTTAGAGTTAAGGTGCAACTGAACTTGGGCATATTCCACTTTTACAGGATCCTTGCATATGCCACCGGGGAGTCGATGTGTTGCAGGATGTAATGCAGTCCCCAGTTGACTGCATCATCCACAGACCTGTTAGCCCTGTAGGCAAACTGCAGGGGGTCCAGCAAGGGGACTGTGTTGTCCTTCAGGTGGGCCAACACCAGTCTTTCAAAGGACTTCATGACTACAGATGTCAGGGCGACAGGCCTGTAGTCAATTAGTCCGGAGATGGAGGGTTTTTTGGGGACTGGGATGATCGTGGGGCGTTTGAAGCAGGAGGGAACTTTAGATAGCTCCAGAGATCTGTTGAAGATCCGAGTGAAGATGGGGGCCAGCTGGTCTGCACAGATTTTCAGGCAGGATGGTGACACACAGTCTGGGCCAGGAGCCTTTCTGGTCTTCTGCCTCTGGAAGAGTTGGCGCACATCCACTTCACAGATCGTGATTGCAGGTGAGGGGTCAGAGGGGGGGAGGTGACTGACTGAAGTGTGAGTTGGTGAGTTGGTGTCGGGGAGGGGTGTGACTGTGTTCTTTTCAAACCTACAGTAGAGGCTCGTCAGCCAGTCGTTGGGAACCAGCAGTGTTGGGGGGTGGTCTCCTGTAGTTTGTGAGTGTCTGCAGGCCACTCCACACTGACCGAGCATCTTTTTTTTAAAAAGCTTTTTTCCAGCTTATTAGCACAGCTCCTCTTAGCTGCTTTGATCTCTGTGTTCAGTGTGTTCCTGGCCTGGTTATACAGGACTCTGACCCCACTTCTGAAGGCCTCCTCTTTTGACTGACGAAGCTGCCTGAGTCTTGTTGTGAACCAGGGTTTTTTGATGTTGTATGTGCAAAAGGTTTTAATCGGCACACACATGTCCTCACAAAGCTGATGTAAGATGTCACAGTGTCAGTTAGTTGCCGCCTCAAAGACACTCCAATCAGTACAGTCAAAGCAGGCCTGTAAATCCAGCTTTGACTCGTTGGTCCATCTTTTTACCCTCTTTACAACAAGGTTAACAGATTTAAGTTTCTGCCTGTATGTCGGGACAAGATGAACCAGACAGTGATCAGAGAGTCCCAAGGTTGCACCTGGGACAGAGTGATAGGCGTCCTTTAATGTAGTATAGTAATGGTCCAGTATATTAGTGTCCCTGGTGGGACACTTAATATGCTGTCTATACTTTGGGAGTTTGTGGCTGAGGTTTTCTCTGTTGAAGTCCCCAAGAACAATGAGCAGGGAGTCAGAATGTTTTTTCTCCACGTTAGTAATCTGGTCGGCCAGGTGTGGTAACGTCTCACTAACACAGGCCTGAGGTGGGATGTAGACCTGGTGGGCCAGGTGTAGTAACGCCTGACACAGGCCTGAGGTGGGATGTAGACCTGGTGGGCCAGGTGTAGTAACGCCTCACTAACACAGGCCAAAGGTGGGATGTAGACCTGGTGGGCCAGGTGCAGTAACGCCTCACTAACATAGGCCTGAGGTGGGATGCATACCTCGTGGGCCAGGTGCAGTAACGCCTCACTAACACAGGCCTGACGTGGGATGTAGACCTGGTGGGCCAGGTGCAGTAACTTCTCACTAACATAGGCCTGAGGTGGGATGTATACGGCGACCAGAATGAACGAGGAAATCTACCGCGGTGAATAAAAGGGTCAGAGTCCGCCTCCCTTTGTTTTCCCCGTGAGCTCCAGATCGCGATGCACCCGGTAAAGATCGAATCCCGGGAGGAGAAGTGCGCTGTCAGGGGATGTGCGGAGTGAGCCAGGATTCGGTATAGCAAAGGGCGGCAGATCTGCAGAGGTCCCAGTTAGGTCTGTTGAGGAGCAGCACTTCATCCATTTTGTTGGCCAGAGAGCGGACATTCGCCAGGTGGATAGAGGGGAGCGCAGAGCGAATGCCCCGCTGCCTTAATTTAACAAGGGCGTCCCCCTCCAGCGTCTCCGGTGGATCCCATAGAGAGCTGCTGCACCTCCAACTAATAACTTCGAGAAAGATCCAGGTTCAGAAAATATTGGTGGAAAAATATGAGGAGTTGAAAGTCCAATATGTAAGAGCTCATCTCTGGTGAATGTTACCAGAGAATGTTGGCAGAAAACAGACAATAGACAAAAACATGAAAAGCACAATGGAGCGTAGTCCAGAGGCGGCCATCTGCCGCGCCATCTTGATGTCATAGATAGATAGAGAGAGAGAGAGAGAGATAGAGAGATAGATAGATAGATAGATAGAGAGAGAGAGAGAGAGAGAGAGAGAGAGATAGATAGATAGATAGATAGATAGATAGATAGATAGATAGATATTGATCAAAAAAATTAGAAATTATAGTGTTGCAGCAGCAAAATCAGTCAAACAGCACAGAATATGAATATCATGATCCACCAAAGGGCGCCATGACGTCACCCCCCAGCAGAGACGCTTTTGGGGTTTTAATAAACTCTGTCAGGGCCTGAAAAGTTAACGCATTTGTTTCTTTTTAATACCTGTATTGCATATAATATATATTTAAAACCTGTCATAGTTATAAATAAATAAACATTACTCTGTGATTGTAAAGCTTTTAATCCATAAAGTTGGCCTGTCACTCATCACATTATGATTTTAAAATGATTTATTTAAGAAAATATTCATGAATAACTTCGGAATATTACGATTTTATCATTTTTCTCCATAAAATAACTTTATCCCTCTATCAAATGTAACCACTGACTTACATTCAGATCTCAGAACGTTAGTATTAAATATATCAATATACTGTATATACAGTCTATGATTATATGTAGTGAAGTATATGCGGGATAATTTACAGGGACCTTTATTTTGAAATGCATGACCTTCATTTTGAAATGCATGACCCGCGACGTGTTTACATAGTAGAAGAAGAACTAGGCTGGAGGAGACATGGCAGTTATGAATCATCTACTTCCAAGAGACAGGACAGATGATGATATAAGACTTGTGTAACTGCAGTAAGACGACACAAGATGGCGGCAGAGCCCCCCCAAGAGCTCCGAGGAGGGTTGGTGTCTGAAACCGAAGGTAAAAACCTGAACACCTGTTTGCCATTATTTAAAAGAAGAGCTCCGTCTTTGTTCCAGTTATTAATCGACAAATATGATTCATCTAGTGGATCTGCTGTGTTTGAGTCTTCTGTGTCTGACCGGGAAAACACTTGGTGATAAAAACGGTAAGAAGGACTAACTTTGATATATAAAACGGTAAGAAGGACTAACTTTGATATATAAAACGGTAAGAAGGACTAACTTTGATATATAAAACGGTATGAAGGATTAACTTTGATATATAAAACGGTAAGAAGGACTAACTTTGCTATATAAAACGGTAAGAAGGACTAACTTTGATATATAAAACGGTAAAAAGGACTAACTTTGATATATAAAACGGTAAGAAGGACTAACTTTGGAACATATAAAGGCGATTGGCGGACTAGACTTCTCTTTATTAATCCTTTGGGAGGACTTCCGCGAGGAAATGGAACATTCCAGCAGCAGTCGTAGCAAGAAACAAGATTAAAAAAGCAGAATAAAGAAAACAAAATAAAAGTAATAAAGACTAAAAAGACCATAAATTATTATCAAAGTGTCAGTGATGACTCCAGTGTTAAAGTGATAAAGTGACCAGGTATTAATGTAAGTCCAGGTGTGTGTGTGTGTGTATTGAGGAGGTGTAGAGTCTGATGACATGAGGGACAAAGGAGTCCTTGAGTCTGCTGGTCCTAACTTGTGAAGGAGCCTTCCAGGGAACCGGTGTTTCGGTTTAACTGGTTTTTGAGTTAACTGGTGATATGTGTTGAAGGCGGGGCTGCACCGCTGCAGTAAACAATTCTGATCAATTCGCCTCTTTTTCCCATTCATTTGTCGGGGTCTTGTGAAACATTACGGTGGGAACGGGTTGCTGGGACAGTAGTTTTGGACCCGATCAGACAAACATGAACAAATGAGCCGTTTTCATTACAAAAATATCAGTCGTTGTCTGGCGGGTGCAAAGTTGCGTCTCTACCACGTCTCTACTGTAAACCACGGACACTGCTTTTTTTTGGATTATTTAGTGACATTCACGCTTAAATTATTTGTAAAACTGTGCCCAATCTATTATAAATAACAAAAAAAAAAACTAACAACAAAGACACAAACACAAGCCTGATATTTCACCTTTCCACACTTGCACTAGCTAGCCTAATATCCAAATGGCTTTAAAATGGGAGTTTGACAGTTGTGACACGTGTCCAAATGTGATGAATGAGTAGTAATGTGTAGTTTGGATTACCATAACAATGATGCACGTCCGTAGAATTAAATAGAAAACACAATCAACGGGATCGAAGTGACACAAATTAATCTGGCATGAGTCGTTGCCACAGCTATCGCCACAAGCATTACATCTGCGAACACCTTAGAAAGTAGGCTATATAGGTTTCACTTATCTCTGTATGAAACCATCTCAAATCGAATGGAAGTCAGATTAATAACGGAATGATAGGCTACAAATATATCACTGATAACTGAAAAACTTTTGGAAAACACTGCTTTATGGTAGCCAGTTGTGAGCAGGCATCGTCACAGCCACCCATGTTTTCAGTCTTCGTTCTTGCAACGGCATCACAAGTTAATTCAATGGCAGTATCTGTTTATACTTCAAAACAGCCTTTAAG
>NC_048410.1:253833-255597 GCF_013103735.1 Etheostoma cragini
ATGAATGTCTTCAATATAATTATTAGGAAACACAATTTCAGATATCTACAATCCAATTGTTTAGTCATCTTAATTTCAAATATCCATAATGAAGAAAAGAAAATCATTCCAGACATATTCCAGATATACAAATATCAAAGTCATTCCAAAATCTTCTTTTATTTTGTTGACAGATTTGAGTCAATGGGTTTCACAGAGGGTTTTTTATTTTAGATGTATATACATAATGAATGCAGTGATAAAAGAAAATTCTTTTATCACTGCATTAATCAGAATATGGTTTCAACAGCCATAAAATAATCAATTTTCGCTACGTTTTTAGGTATAAAATTTTACATAAATTAGGCTATAAATGACATCTGAACAAACCCCTCTGTAAAAGCGAGTGAAACTGGAAAGCTTTATTGTGTAAATAGTGCTGCTGCAGTTGAGTTTTCTGACTCAGAGTATAAAGAATACCCCATTTCAATAAAATGGCCTTTACAGATATAGATTACAACATTTTACAAATTTAGCATACAGTGTTGTTTTAACGGTGAAATGTTTAGGATCTTGGTGTCTCCGTGGTTTGCAGTGAGTGACACACTCGACAGACAACGGGTGATATTTCGAAACGACAACGGCTAATGTTTGCATGCATGTCTGTCGGGACCACATCCTCAGCAACTCGTCTCTAGAAAGTGTCACACGACACTGACAAATTAATTTGAAAAGAAGCAAAGCGATCAGCACATAGACAGTTAAAGAAGATCGGCATGTTCATTTCATGGTAAGTTGAGACTGGGTCCTGAAAGGCCACGCCCACACCACATCTGCCTCTATCACCAGTTAACTCAAAAACCAGTTAAACCGAAACACCGGCTCCTCTGGGTGCTGATGACGGGGTGCAGGGGGGGGGTCAGTAATGTCCATCAGTCTGTCCGGTGTCCTCCTCTCTGCCACCGTCACCATGGAGTCCTGAGTTGATGCCGACCACAGAGCCGGCCCGCCTGATGGACTGGGTGTTGTCTCGTATATTGTTGGCTAGATTGATTCATAATTTGTGTGAAATTACTGCACACAAGTGTGTAAAACACATTATAACATTTCATTTTAAATATAGTTATTTTTCTGCGTGTAAAGTAGACCTCCATGATTTAATCTTCCAGGACCAGCAGTCATCAACGTGGACAGAGGGGCTGAGGTTGTGTTACCCTGCTCTCTCAGCACCAAGGAGGACATTGAGTTGAAACTGTTTGTCTGGAGGAAAGCTCCTCAGAAAGATGAAGGTCAGAAGGAAGTGTTCCTGTATGACAAAGGCATCGATAACAGAGGTCAGAGTGAAGAGTTCAAAGGCCGAGTCTCTCATTTCCAAGATAAACTGAAACACGGCGACGCCTCCATAACCATCAGAAACACAACGCTATCTGACAGTGGAGAATACAGCTGTTATTTTCCTCGTCTTCAGCCTCGTCAAACTTTCTACATTCAGCTTGTTGTTGGTGAGTATTTTTATTATGTTTGCTCATTTTTATTATTTAAATATGTCTGCAAGATAAAACAGTTTCTTTGTTTTTAAAGTTGATAATACTTGACAAGCACTAAGTAATGTTGTGTAACCTGTTCTCTTCCGGCTCATCGTGATCATGGATATTTCTGTCTCTTAACACAAAAACATGTAATCTGTATAAGACCAGGACCACGAGGACCTGATGGATTTAAATGACATCACTGTTAAACACTCACCAGGTTTCATTAGGTGTGTTGGTCTCACTTCAGGCTCTG
>NC_048410.1:255697-258569 GCF_013103735.1 Etheostoma cragini
CATTATTTCTGCTCTTTTTCAACATTTAAATATGTCTGCAAGATAATAAAACTTATTTTTAAGTGGCTAATATTTCACAAGCAGTAACTAATTACTTTTAATCTCTTTGTTTTCATTTTGATAATTTACATTTTAATCTTTATAATAGCAGAATACCAAGGAACTGATGTATTTAAATGACATCGCTGTTAAACAGTCATTAGGTCTCATTAGGTGTGTTGATCTCACTTTTAAAGAGTTTATTAGTTATTTTAAATACAATAATTTAGTTATAATAGGCTGACTTTGACAGGATCTCTCCGTTAACTTGTTTATAACGTCTGGACCAAGTTTCAGGATGATTGACAGAAGCTCTGAGATATTTTAGAAAATGCGATACAGAGCATCTCCAGCAGAGGACTCTAGAGCCTCTCAAACCTTTTAAAAGTTACCAAATTATGTTAATAAATCTCTTTTTGATTTGTTAAATCTGACTATAAAGAGTTCTTGTAAATATTTAAATAAAGATGAAAATAAAGACTTACATGTTAATTATCTTGAATCTCGCCTTCATAAACATTTAAATAAAGTGACTCTGTTCCGTTGGCGTCCCGTTACCACGGATACCAGCAACATAAACGTCCATATATGGTCAAGCAGGTAATTTAATTGGCTACAAGCTCACCTTGTTTCCACGGTGCTGACTTACCATTGGACGAAACTAGCTGTCACGTAGCGATGCTCTCCTGTGATTGGCTGTTTGAGTTGAAAGTTTGTTGAGCGGCGCTAAAGCTAAACGAGGAATTTAATCGACTTTCATTTGCGTTATTTTTACTTCTGTTTTAACTCAAACGGGGTATATTTAATCTGTGGACTTTAGTTCTTTTAAACGAGCCTCCGTTAGTTTATTAATATCTCTTTTACACGTTAAATACATTTTAACTGGGGCTATTTTATTATTTTAAACAGAATAAATAGCTGGAGGTACTGTATGATTATTAATTAATCTCTTAACACACCTTCAGTTTGTGTAAATGTTAATAATTCAAAAATGTTTTTAAAATCTTCCTTTTTACTATTTTACAATGATAGTGACTAAAAAGTGTCTTTATTTATGAAGGTAAATATGGTGCAAAAGTGAGAGAGCGCAGATGCGATGTGAGCACTTGTAAAATATGACTTAAGAGCGCGGGTGAGATGTGAGCACTTGTAAAAAAGTCTGTAGTCGTAGATGTGATGTGAGCACTTGTAGAATATAATTTGAGAAATCTGTACTCGTGTTTTTTTTTTTTCACTTTGAGTCACTTTTCCAGTAACAGACTAAGTCCACAGGTACAAATTAGTTTTGCACCAAATGTATCGCAAGAAGTGTTGCAAAACTCGAGAGCGCAGGCTCACCGCTGTGTGATGCGAGAGAGCACACTGCAGAGACAGATTCGAGACGTTGTAATCACTGAGTTGTGGTTGTACTGGAAAAGTGACTCAAGTGAAAAAAAAAACCACGAGTACAGATTTTTTCACAAGCTCTCAAATCATATTTTACAAGTGCTCACATCAAATCTACGACTACAGATTTTTTTACAAGCTCTCAAGTCATATTTTACAAGTGCTCACATCGCATCTGTGCTCTCTCACTTTGCATTGGTAAATTTTTGTTAATCCTCATCCAGGAAGGTGTGTGTGTGTGTGTGTGTGTGTGTGTGTGTGTGTGTGTGTGTGTGTGTGTGTGTGTGTGTGTGTGTGTGTGTGTGTGTGTGTGTGTGTGTGTGTGTGTGTGTGTGTGTGTGTGTGTGTGTGTGTGTGTGTGTGTGTGTGTGTGTGTGTGTGTGTGTGTGTGTGTGTGTGGTTGTGTGTGTGTGTGTGTGTGTTCTGAATGTTTTGATGCTTTGATGGTCCTCTAGTGAGTTGTTCATACTGTGTTCAGGTGCGGCGCCAAAACCATCTGTCACTATACTTGAGGAGACCAAGGACCGGTCTCTGCTGCAGTGTGAGGTTCACGGTGATCCAGAACCTGAAGTAGAGTGGCGGGACAGTGCTGGAAACACACTTCCTGCTGAGGAGACCCAGGTGGAACCAATAAGAAACCTTTTCTACATCACTCTCAGGACTACTGTGACCCAGACCGACCTCTATCGCTGTGTGGCAACACAGGAGACAATCAGCCATCAAGTCTCTAATGAGATCTCTGTGTATGTTCATGGTAAGGTTCTTCCTCATCCTGGTTTATCTGTGAAGAATTTATAAAGTGTGTGTGTGAAGCAGAGGCAGAGACACTATGTTGGGGGGCTACTACAAAAGTGAGTGGGCCATTTTCAAAAGGACAATCTGAAAAACAAAACATTCATTTTACAACAGCAATAGTAGTACTGTCTACAACATGATCAACAACAAAGCTCAGTCTAAAAGGTTTTTACACAACAATAGAGACAAAAACCTGTTGATTTTAACCAGACAAGCTGCCCCCAGCAAGATGGAGACAGGGTAGGAGAATTAAAACAATATCTGAGTTGGAAACACACCTTGATGTTACGTAAGGGCCCTGTTCATCTTGGACAGACATGTTAGTCGCATTGTGTGTCTGTTAAGAGACACAAAGACTCT
The DNA here is from genome assembly GCF_013103735.1 of Etheostoma cragini. Taxonomy (NCBI): domain Eukaryota; kingdom Metazoa; phylum Chordata; class Actinopteri; order Perciformes; family Percidae; genus Etheostoma; species Etheostoma cragini. The sequence goes on from NC_048410.1 coordinate 258,278, forward strand.
AAAACCTGCCCTTTGTCTGTTAAGAGACACAAAGGCTCTATAACCTGTCCTCTGTCTGTTAAGAGACACAAAGGCTCTAAAACCTGCCCTCTGTCTGTTAAGAGTCACAAAGACTCTAAAACCTGCCCTCTGTCTGTTAAAAGACACAAAGGCTCTAAAACCTGCCCTCTGTCTGTTAAGAGACACAAAGGCTCTAAAACCTGCCCTCTGTCTGTTAAGAGACACAAAGACTCTAAAACCTGCCCTCTGTCTTTTAAGAGACACAAAGGCTCTAAAACCTGCCCTCTGTCCG
>NC_048410.1:258669-263977 GCF_013103735.1 Etheostoma cragini
CTGGATATGATATGTGTTACATTCTGAGTCTAACATTCTCTTTCTGTCTTCTGTTCCAGGTCTCTCCACTGGATCCATTGTTCTTATAGTTGTTGCTGTCGTTGTTGCTGGTGGTGTTGTTGTTAATGTTGCTAGTGTTCTAGCTCTAATGCGTGTAAACCAGGGCTACATCGCATTAAATCGTATAAAAGGTGAGTTAAAATAATGACAACACATTATTTATACATATCTCATGTTTAGAGTCCTCTTCAGTCATTAATCATTGTGATGGTATTTACACCAGAGGAAGATTTTCTTTAATAAAACTGTTACAGGATGTTATGATGTACTGGAGATCATTTTATTTTCTGTTCTGTGAGAAGATGAAACTCCTGTTTGAATGAAGACATGGTGTGCGGGTGAATACATTGCGTAATAAGGCTCATATCCATGATTTGAAGCGGTTTTACTTCCTGCTTGGGCTGAGACATGGTGACATTCTGCTGCCGATGGGAACGCTGGATGATATTGGGATATGTATGCATACTCTAAGAAGGGTTTGGAATGAATGGAGCAGACAGTAGGAAGAATGATGAAGTAGAACTTACATTGTGTTCACAGTGAACCCTCGCTGTATCGCGGTTCACCTTTCACGGTCTCGCTGCTTCACGGATTTCTGCCCAGAAGAAAAAGGAGCGACAACAACTACCGATAACTATGTTCTTTTCTCGAAAAACCACACCTGCCCCGCGGGCTTTAGAAGGAAAAACCCGGTCCAGAGCGGAGTCAGGATGCAGCGGTCAGTCAGTAGAGAAATACACGGGAGGCACTAGTTTTCCTTCTGTACTTTGTATTTTTTTGTATTTTTCATTTTCTCCCATTCTAATCCAATGACTCCGGTCGCGGTGGCTGGGCGGTGCTGATCTTGAAGCCTTCAGTTTGTATAATGATTAAAATTATTATTTTCCAGTACAGTAGTTATTTGTAAAAAACGTTTCTACAGTACTTTTATTTGTTAAACAAACGCTTGGGCCTGTAAACAGGGTTTTTTCTTTGGTTTCAGTGTATTATGGAGTATTTTATCGTATAATAATTTTAAAAACAATAAAGGTTTCTACTTCACGGATTTCGCCTTTCTTGGAACGTAACCCCCGTGATAAACGAGGGTTCACTGTAAATTCACAATTTATTCATCCGCTCACTGTGTACTTATTAAAACTGGAGTTTCATGTTGTCACTAGATATATTTTCACGTTAAAATGTGTAAAGTTTCATTTTATAACCTAAAGTATCAGGTTATGAGGTATAGCTTTTGACTCAGTAAATGAGTAAAATAAAGTGGTCCTGGTGGAGGTTCTGTAGGGTTCGGGTCTCTAAGCAGACCTGTTTTAAGTCGGGACTGGAACTGATGAAGAGTCCAGGTGATGAAGGTGAGGAGGAAGACGTAGGGCAGAGCAGCAGAAATCTCTCTGTATTTAGTGATGTCCAGTCTGCTTGATATGATCTGTGTTATATTCTGAGTCTAATATTATCTTTTTGTCTTCTGTTCCAGGACTCTCCACTAGATGGACTGAGTGTCTCGTTGGTCTTACTCTTGTTGGTGGTGGGGTTCTAGCTCTAAGTGTGCTCATAAACAAGGGCTACATCATATTACATCGTAAGAAAGGTAAGTTAAAATAATGAATGTTCTCAACATATTCATGATGAGCAGACAACAAAACAGATTATTTATACATAATATATTATTTATACATATCTCATGTTTAGAGTCATCTTCAGTCATTAATCATTCTGATGGTATTTACACCAGAGGACAATTTTATTTAATAAAACTGTTACAGGATGTTATAATATAAAAATATGCTGAAATAATTATTATATTAATATAATATTATATTATTATAATTATTTATCTGCCTTTAATAATTAAACAGATAACTCTGCATGTAAACATATTGATTAATAATGTTTTTATCTTCCAGGGCCAACAGTCATCACAGTGGAAGAAGGCTGTGATGTTATTTTACCCTGCCACCTCTGGCCCAAGGTGGACCTTAGGTTAAAACAGTTTATCTGGGAGAAATATGACGAGGAAGGTGAAGGCAAGACCATGTTCCAGTATGATAAAGGTCAGAGGGAAGAGGTCGAAGATCAAGACGAACAGTTCCAAGGTCGAGTTGAATATTTTCCAGAAGAAGTGAAACAAGGCAACGCCTCCATAATCATCAGAAAGACGACGAAGGCTGACAGTGGAGAATACGTCTGTGATCCTCTAGATCTTCCGAATATTCCATTGTTCCGCGTTGATCTTGTTGTAGTTGGTGAGTCCTTTGATCAAACCTTTAGATGTCCTCTCATTTAACGACTGAAGCCTCGTCTCCACCTCGTTATCTAGCTGCTGCATCTCAACTAACATCATGGAAACTTTTCTCATTTGTTAATAAATATCAGCAGTCGGCAGTAGATTAAATCTGAGTGTGTTGCTGAGACATAAATCTGCATTTTGGTTTTAAACAAACAACCAACAAGTTAATTTTACTCTCATGCTTATTAGTTTTAATGTTTTTAACTCTGAACTCTAGTTCCACAGCCATGTGTGAGAAACTGTGACTGTGCAGCCTGAATATGAACCAGAAGGTTTCATTATTTTGTTAAATCTTGTTTTGTGTTTTTCCTGCAGGTTCAGCTCCAGAGACAAATGAACGTTCACTAATGATGACATGAGGCTTTGATGATGTCTGTGTTGCTGGAAACATTGATTTGGTTTCCAGTTCTTTTCTGCTGTGTTCTATCCCAGTTAGGCTGGTTCATGTGGTCTTCAGTTCTAGTTGATGGTGGACCTGTTGGTAAGACTGGTCCAGTATTCCAGATCCAGAGGTGGGTAGAGCAGAGAGGACCAGCTCAACATGATGATGCTCTTAGAAGTCTTTATTTTATAATCACACCAAATCACAAAGTTAGCTGTGATGTGTGAAGTGTGACATATGTTGTGTAAAAAGGTAACTTTATGTAATCTTTTAGTTATTTTATAGTGTTTTATTCCAGCTGTTTGCTCTTTAGACCAGGGGTCTTCAACGTTTTCCAGGCCAAGGACCCCCAAACTGATGGCGAGATGGAGTGGGGACCCCCTAATTATATATTTTGTATAGAATTGTGTTATATCAAACTGGTCCTATATGGCCATGTGTAAATGTACATTGTTATTGTGCATTAAATTATTTTCCAAAGTATATAGTTACATTACTGCATATGTAATAGACTCTATTGTGTCGCTGAATGTGTGCATTGATGACTGAAAGACATCTTCTGCCTCCATTTATCTGTTTACTACAGTGTGTTGAATTCATGTTAATGTGTATTTAAAGTAATTTCAATTAGTGGAAAAAATTGCAGGGTGGGGGGGAATATAAAAAAAGGAATCAACCAAAACTTTCGCGAGCCCCATGCAGTACCTCCGCGGACCCCCTAGGGGTTGCGGACCCCCTGTTGAAGACCCATGCTTTAGACGATAATTTCTTGCCTGTGTGTGTAGAAGAATAGTAAAGGCTGAGATGTGGAATTGATCTTTTTATCTAACTCAGTGAATGAAGCGGCGGCCTGGTGGCTCAGCGGGTAGAGCCGGGACTTTAGGCTGAGTCCTCACCGTGGTGGCTTTGGTTTGAGTCCTCCACAAGGCCCTTCCTGCAGGTCTTCTCTGGTCCTCCTGACTGTCTCTATCACTGTCTTTTAAAGATAAAAGCCTCTTTACTGGACACTTTACTGTGTACTTGCACTATTCATGCTGTTAATCCATAATATAGTGCCTTTTATCATTTGATTGTAAATCTATTCAAATTATACTATTCAAAGCCTTGAATAAAACGTCAGAAATATGGTTATGCATTTAAATATTAGTGCTATGAATCAAAGTGAAGCAAAACCTTGAGACATTCTTTCAGTTGATACTGTAAATGTTTGAGTTATAAATGTAAAATGTAAATACTTTTATTGTTTTGAACAGCCTAATATTCATTTTTCTTCCCTTTCTGTAAAGTTATAACACAATCTTCATCACTTCTGCTCATGTTATGATGTTATTGAATGTTCAGTGTTCCCAATGCTTTGATATTATGAAATCAAGTTATTCTAAGGATTCTGAGCATTATTCATCTTAAATTAGTTTTATATTGAAAATATTCTTCCCATGCAACTGGTTAAATCCTGTATCTTCCGTTAAATGTGACCACTGAACTGAAAATAAAATTAATTAAATTAAATGGATTTATTTTGAAACCCTATATCCCTTTTAGTTTGATCAGTTATTTAAATGTATAATAATAATGATTAAAACAAAAGGACATTATATTGCCAAAGAAATACTGAAAATTAAATAAATATGAATGTAAAAAATGGGGTCAGTACATATTTAAATTAATCTAATAATTAATATAATAATAAATTAAGATAATAACCCAGTAAACATGTTTTAATGTGTAATTGTTTCGTGGCGCTCTGCGTGTAGTTCCTGCTCGTGTACACCAGAGGGCGCCATAACGTCACCAGAGGGCGCCATGACGTCACTCACAAGCAGCGATTGAATGTAGGTCAGCGGTCACGTATAACAGAAGAAAAAGGGATTTATGTAAAAATAACAAAATGCTACCTGCTACTTTGGTTCACGTTTGTACATTAACAATAACTTTATTTCCAAACAGAAACAAAAACATAATACTTTCTTCCTTTTACTTTGTGTGTGTGTGTGTGTGTGTGTGTGTGTGTGTGTGTGAGTGTGGGGGGGGGGGGGAGCAGATCAGCCACTACAAATAAATTATGTGTTAGAAAGTTTGCAGTTATGCTATAAAGTGTGAAATAGCCTACTGTGTAAAAATGGTCATACATTCAATTTCAAATATTTATTGCTATTTTATTTTGTGTTTTATTACAGCTGTTTGCTTTTAAGATTGTAAGATAGCATCGATCTTCTTCTCTAACTCAGAGAGAGAGTAACCAAGGTGACGCCCTGCTGGGTCACCGGGTGGAGCCCCTGGTAGGTCACCGGGTGGAGCCCCTGGGGGGTCAAGATTGTTGGAGTTAAGGTGCAACTGAACTTGGGCACTTTTACCAGATCATGGCATATGCCCCTGGGGAGTCGATGTGTTGCAGGATGTAATGCAGTCCCAAGTTGACTGCATCATCCACAGACCTGTTAGCCCTGTATGCAAACTGCAGGGGTCCAGCAAGGGGACTGTGATGTCCTTCAGGTGGGCCAACGCCAGTCTTTCAAAGGACTTCATGACTACAGATGTCAGGGCGACAGGCCTGTAGTCAATTAGTCCGGAGATGGAGGGTT
>NC_048410.1:264077-266580 GCF_013103735.1 Etheostoma cragini
TATAATGGGCCGAGGCGAGCCGAGGCGGGCCGAGGCGAGCCGAGGCAAGCTGTTACCAGCAGTGGAAAAACGCCACTACAGTAGAAGCTGTTCAGCTCGTCAGCCAGTTGTTGAGAACCAGCAGAGTTGGGGGATGGTCTCCTGTAGTTTGTGAGTGTCTGCAGGCCACTCCACACTGACCGAGCATCGTTTTTTTAAAAGCTTTTTTCCAGCTTATTAGCACAGCTCCTCTTAGCTGCTTTGATCTCTTTGGTCAGTGTGTTCCTGGCCTGGTTATACAGGACTCTGTCCCCACTTCTGAAGGCCTCCTCTTTTGACTGACGGAGCTGCCTGAGTCTTGCTGTGAACCAGGGTTTTTGGTTGTTGTATGTGCAGAAGGTTTTAATCGGCACACACATGTCCTCACAAAAGCTGATGTAAGATGTCACAGTGTCAGTTAGTCCGTCCAGATCAGTGGCTGCAGCCTCAAAAACACTCCAATCAGTACTGTCAAAGCAGGCCTGTAAATCCAGCTTTGACTCGTTGTTCCATCTTTTTACCCTTTTTACAACAGGTTTAACAGATTTAAGTTTCTGCCTGTATGTCGGTACAAGATGAACCAGACAGTGATCAGAGAGTCCCAAGGTTGCACGTGGGACAGAGTGATAGGCGTCCTTTAATGTAGTATAGCAGTGGTCCCTGGTGGGACACTAATATACTGTCTATACTTTGGGAGTTTGTGGCTGAGGTTTGCCTTGTTGAAGTCCCCAAGAACAATGAGCAGGGAGTCAGGATGTTTTTTCTCCACTTTAGTAATCTGGTCGGCCAGGTGTACTAACGCCTCATTAACACAGGCCTGAGGTGGGATGTAGACCTGGTGGGCCAGGTGCAGTAACGCCTCACTAACACAGGCCTGAGGTGGGATGTATACGGCGACCAGAATGAACGAGGAAATCTCCCGCGGTGAATAAAAGGGTCAGAGTCCGCCTCCCTTTGTTTTCCCCGTGAGATCCAGAACGCGATCCACCCGGTAAAGATTGAATCCCGGGAGGAGAAGTGCGATGTCAGGGATGTGAGGAGTGAGCCAGGATTCGGTAAAGCAAAGGGCGGCAGATCTGCAGAGGTCCCAGTTAGGTCTGTTGAGGAGCAGCACTTCATCCATTTTGTTGGCCAGAGAGCGGACATTCGCCAGGTGGATAGAGGGCAGCGCAGAGCGAAAGCCCCGCTGCCTTAATTTAACAAGGGCGTCCCACGTGATTGGTTTACAACATGATGACGTTTTATATAAAAGTTGTATTGTTTTTGAATCTGAGGGATTTTAATTGCTATTTGTCTGATATAAAGACTTATTCTGTACAGAACACACGTTGTGTGGCTGATAGACGTTTAGAAGTCAAAGAGACTAAATCCGTTCAGATCACGGATCATCTACAGTGTGTTGTTAATTCAATTTTTTTAATTCAATTTTTTTAATTGATCCTTTATTTAACCAGGTAATACCCATTGAGATTAAAAATCTCTTTTGCAAAGGAGGCCTGGCCAAGATAGGCATCAAAATTACATCACATCATTACATACGTACAAAGACACACACATGAAAGCCAAATATGCACTTACAATAATAAATCAGCAACAGATCTCATGTAGAGCACTTTGCCAGCTACTCTGTCATAATTAAAAAAAACAACTAGACACTGTGTACCAGCTGATATGTGGGTCTGATTATATTTTATTAAATTGGAATCGCACCACAGTGTTTTTGTCACTTCCTGCTCAGTCTGAAGGCTGCCGGAAACTGTCCGACTTTAACGCGGCTTTTTTCGCTGCGGCCGCCTGCTCTCGTCCACTTTACAGGCGAGGCGCAGTTCATCTCGAACGAGCCTATAGATAGATAGATAAATAGATAGAGAGAGAGAGAGAGAGAGGGATAGATAGATAGATAGATAGAGAGAGAGAGCGAGAGAGAGAGAGAAAGAGAGGGAGAGAGAGTGAGGGATAGATAGATAGATAGATAGATAGATAGATAGATAGATAAATATTGATCAAAAAAATGAGAAATGATAGTGTTGCAGCAGCAAAATCAGTCAAACAGCACAGAATATGAATATAATGATCCACCAGAGGGCGCCATGACGTCACCCCCCAGCACACCCCATTTAAAACCTGTCATAGTTATAAATAAATAAACATTTATCCGTGATTGTAAAGCTTTTAATCCATAAAGGTGGCCTGTCACTCATCACATTATGATTTTAAAATGGACTATTTAAGTAAATATTCATGAATTACTTCTGAATATTACGATTTTATCATTTTTCTCCATAAAATAACTGTATCCCTCTATCAAATGTAACCACTGACCTACATTCAGATCTCAGACCGTTAATATTAAATATATATCAATATATATACAGTCTATGATTATATGTAGTGAAGTATATGCGGGATAGTTTACAGGGACCTTTATTTTGAAATGCATGACCTTTATTTTGAAATGCATGACCCGCGACGTGTTTACATAGTA
>NC_048410.1:266680-269153 GCF_013103735.1 Etheostoma cragini
CTAATGAAACCTGGTGAGTGTTTAACAGTGATGTCATTTACATCCATCAGGTCCTCGTGGTCCTGGTCTTATACAGATTACATGTTTCGGTATTAAGAGACAGAAATATCCATGATCATGATGAGCCCGAAGAGAACAGGCTACACAACATCACTTAGTGCTTGTGAAGTATTATCAACTTTAAGATCAAAGAAACGGTTTTATCTTGCAGACATATTTAAATGTTTGAAAATGAGCAAACATAATAAAATACTCACCAACAACAAGCTTAATGTAGAAAGTTTGACGAGGCTGAAGACGAGGAAAATAACAGCTGTATTCTCCACTGTCAGATAGCGTTGTATTTCTGATGGTTATGGAGGCGTCGCCGTGTTTCAGTTTATCTTGGAAATGAGAGACTCGACCTTTGAACTCTTCACTCTGACCTCTGTTATCGATGCCTTTGTCATACAGGAACACTTCCTTCTGACCTTCATCTTTCTGAGGAGCTTTCCTCCAGACAAACAGTTTCAACCTGATGTCCTCCTCGGTGCTGAGAGAGCAGGGTAACACAACATCAGCCCCTCTGTCCACGTTGATGACTGCTGGTCCTGGAAGATCAAATCATGGAGGTCTACTTTACACGCAGAAAAATAACTATATTTAAAATGAAACGTTATTATGTGTTTTACACACTTGTGTGCAGTAATTTCAGATAAAAACCTGTCATGTTTCCAGTGTGTTGAATGTGAGAGTTTATCTGCATGGAGTACTTTAACATTAAGTACCTTTTATTTTACTTTTACTCGAGTAACATTTTCAATGCAGGACTGACCCAGTGTGGTATTAGTACTTTTACTAAAGTATCTGAACACTGGTTTGTTGTATTTCCTCATTTAGAGTTGTGATAAAGAGTTATTAAGGAAGTGAAATCAGGTGAAAAAAGACATGAATCTTCTCTCCTCACATCCATAACTCTCCTGTAGAGACAAACCTAATAACAGGAGGAATTTAACTAAACACATGTAGTACTGCAGGTATACTGAAGTACAAGATGGAGGTAGTTCTACTTTCTACTTCTACTTCTACATCTCAGAGAGAAATATTCTCCTTTTTACTCCTCTACGTTAATATGACAGCTTTAGTTACTCGTTACCTTATACTTTATGATTCTTGCAGACAAAACACACGTAGTTTATCAAATCTGATGTTTTTTTTTTATTAATCAATCTAGCAACAATATAACGGGGAACAAGTCCAGCTGAGATGATGAGACCATTAAACTAAAAAGGGACTTTTAGATTTTATACTTTAAGTAGTATTATAAGTAAATGCTAAAATACTTAAAGTAATGTTTCCAGCCTCTCAAATTTAAAGATGTGACTGCATTGCCTATTTGAACTTTTGCTTTAAGTAGTCTACCTTTTCTTTTCCAGATCTCAACTCGGGGGGGGGGGGGGGGGGGGGGGGGGGGGGGGGGGGGGGGGGGGGGGGGGGGGGGTCCGGCTTCCTCCCCCCCATAATCTGACGTCATGCAGAACTGTAAAGAACTTTAAAAGCACCGAGGTCATCTGAGGACCACTGAGACCAATAACCTGCTGTGAAGGGTTAGAACCATAGATATAGAACAATATGGTTCTGCCTGTGTGTTATTGATGCTAAAATGGAGCAGGCCTATATTAGTCCATATAGAGCCTATATTAGTCCATATAGAGCCTATCTTAGTCCATAAAGAGCCTATATTAGTCCATATAGAGCCTATCTTAGTGAGCCTATATTAGTCCATATAGAGCCTATATTAGTCCATATAGAGCCTATATTAGTCCATATAGAGCCTTCTGAATATCTCTATCTTATGACGAGACAACACCCACTCCATCAGGCGGGCCGGATCTGTGGTCGGCATCAACTCAGGACTCCATGGTGACGGTGGCAGAGAGGAGGACACCGGACAGACTGATGGACATTACTGACCCCCCCCCCCCCCTGCACCCCGTCATCAGCACCCAGAGGAGCCGGTTCCCTGGAAGGCTCCTTCACAAGTTAGGACCAGCAGACTCAAGGACTCCTTTGTCCCTCATGTCATCAGACTCTACACCTCCTCAATACACACACACACACACACACACACACACGCACACACGCACACACACACGCACACACACACACACCTGGACTTACATTAATACCTGGTCACTTTATCACTTTAACACTGGACTCAACACTGACACTTTGATAATAATGTATGGTCTTTTTTGTCTTTAGTTAACGAATGTTCTTAAAATTATTATTACTATTATTATTACTTTTATTTTGTTTTCTTTATTCTGCCTTTTTTAATCTTTTTTCTTGCTACAACTGCTGCTGGAATGTTCCATTTCCTCACGGAAGTCCTCCCAAAGGATTAGTAAAGAGAAGTCCGCCAGTCGCCTTTATATGTTCCAAAGTTAGTCCTTCTTACCGTTTTATATATCAAAGTTAGTCCTTCTTACCG
>NC_048410.1:269253-273496 GCF_013103735.1 Etheostoma cragini
GACCCTCATACTCTGCTCCTGACTGGCTAGTAGTCCTTACCTAGGTACTGTCAGGGCCCTCATACTCTGCTTCTGACTCATTTCTTGTAACCAAGTAGAAATACCTGTTTGTGTTTGTTCTTCCTGGTCTGATAGATAATAATAGCTGTAATCCAACAGGTTTTTCAGGTGTTTATCATATCTGACGTATTTGCGGTGCAGTGGTGTTCACTTTATTAGTTTCACCATTCAGGGACAGTGGGACAAGACAAACTTCGACCAGTTGTCACCTTATAAAAATAAGTTGTTATTTTTTGCCAAGGAAGAAAAGTCCTGGTAGGAATCTGAGGAAAAGAAAAGCACGTCTGGAACATTTCTAACTCAGAGAGAGAGAGAGAGAGAGAGAGAGAGAGAGAGAGAGAGAGATTACATTATTATTATTACATTATTTGGGAAATAGAGAAAGTTATTAATTTGTCATGGCGTGCTTAAGACCACTGTGAAATTTAAGAATTAGAGAAATATTTATAAAAGTCTATAAACTTAGGATAAAAATTCAAATATATCCTAAAAAACCAAGATGTGCAAATCCTATATGTGTCTGGAGGGCAGTGCAAATGTTTTGTAGAACACAATTAGCAAAACAAGGCCATAAAACAAGCCTGTTTAAGTCTGTCTAAACCTAATTACTCTACATGGAAACATACTGAGTAATACCTGTTCTTATCTTCTAGAGCCAAAAGTCAGAGTGAGCGTGGAACATGGCCGTGATGTTGTGTTACCCTGCTCTCTCAGGACCAAGGAGGACATCACCTTTAAACTCTTTGACTGGAAGAAGGCTCCTCAGAAAGATGGAGGTCTGAAGGAAGTGTTCCTGTATAACAACGGCTTTCATTACAACAGCGGTCTAGGAGGTCAAAGTGAAGAGTTCAAAGGTCGAGTCTCTCATTTTCAAGATGAACTGAAACACGGCAACGCCTCCATAATCATCAGAAACACAAAGATATCTGACAGTGGAGTCTACAGCTGTGATTTTCCTCGTCTCCAAACACCTCAAACACTCTACATTCAGCTTGTTGTTGGTGAGTACTTTCATTATTTCTGCTCTTTTTTAACATTTAAATATGTCTATTAAACGGTTAAAGTTTGATCAATCAACAGGATATTAAAATGTCTTTTAAATTTTGTCAAGTAATTAATATTTCAGAGGCATTAATATTTTATTCAGCCTTTTAGGTCGTGTTTTACCCTCTTGAGGCTCATTTTGATCATGTATAACATCTGTATAAGACCAGGACCACGAGGACCTGATGGATGTAAATGACATCACTGTTAAACACTCACCAGGTTTCATTAGGTGTGTTGATCTCACTTAAAACTCTGAACGAGCTGCATTGATAACATCTTTAATATTAAAATAATTGAAGCTTTCTTATTTTTTCCATTTCATTTCCTATTTAAAATACAGTAAATCAGTCAAAAATATTTAACAGTTTAAAATGTAGTAAATCAGTCATAATGAAGATTACAGGATTTATTCCTCCACTTGTCTTTCCCAATAATAAATCTCAGAGACCATAACTGCTAAACATCTCCAAGAACAACAGGCCTCCTCCTGCACCACTATATTACACATTATAGACAGATTAAATTACACTCTTTCTTTCTTTACCAGTCAGGTTCATAATATAAAAACGGTTAGATTAATACTTGTATTATAGTGGTAATAGTTTTATTATAATATTACATGATTTTTTTTATCAACTTCTACATTAGCCAATGAGGGGGGACCAGGGGAGAACTGGCCTGGACGTGTTCTGCGTGCCAATAATCAACGTCCATAATCTGTCTGATGTCGGAGCTGTGACCCATTTATTCTCATGACGGCCTGCTCACCGTCGCACAACCATTGGTCCGTTTCATTTCTGGTTTAGTTCCATTCATTTAGCTTTGCACACGAATCAGTGACACACACACCTGACAGGACTGACAGGGTGAAAGCTGGATGCGTTCCCCTTTCTCCACACACCTGTGTACCTGTGGCTGATTACCTTTACGTTAAATTATACCCTCTTGTTTAATATTGCTTAATTAATTACTACAAAGTAAACATTCTGATTAATACTTCATTTTATCTTCCAGAGCCGTCAAAGGTCATCAAAGTGGAAGAAGACAGTGATGTTGTGTTACCCTGCTCTCTCAGCACCAAGGAGGACGTTACATCTGGACTCTTTGACTGGAGGAAAGATGGAGGTCTGAAGGAGGTGTTCCTGTATGACCGAGGCTTTCATTACAACATCGGTCTAGTTGGTCAGAGTGAAGAGTTCAAAGGTCGAGTCTCTCATTTTCAAGATGAACTGAAACACGGCAACGCCTCCATAATCATCAGAAACACAAAGATATCTGACAGTGGAGTCTACAGCTGTGATTTTCCAGAACTTCAAAAACCTCAAACATTCTACTTTAAGCTTGTTGTTGGTGAGTACTTTCATTATTTCTGCTCTTTTTCAACATTTAAATATGTCTGCAAGATAATAAAACTTATTTTTAAGTGGCTAATATTTCACTAGGAGTAATAATTAATTTTAATATGTTTGCGATCATTTTGATCATTTACATTTTAATCTTCATAATAGCAGAATACCAAGGAACTGATGTATTTAAATGACATCGCTGTTAAACAGTCAATAGGTCTCATTAGGTGTGTTGATCTCACTTTTAAAGAGTTTATTAGTTATTTAAAATACAATAATTTAGTTATAATAGGCTGACTTTGACAGGATCTCTCCGTTAAGTTGTTTATAACGTCTGGACCAAGTTTCAGGATGATTGACAGAAGCTCTGAGACATTTCAGAAAATGCGATACAGAGCATCTCCAGCAGAGGACTCTAGAGCCTCTCAAACCTTTTAAAAGTTACCAAATTATGTGAGACCGGTATGGCTGCAGCCTGGAGCGTCCCATGTCATCCGTCCCGTCTCATGCGGTCTCGTCTCATGCGAAGGCGTGTCCAACGGCAAATTCAGAGGGTCAAAAATACGAAATCGCAATTAATTTTCCAGATGGAGTCACGGGTAAATTCGTTACCACATTTTTTGCAATCAATTGAAAAACTTTTAAAACTGTTAATAACAATTTTGCCATACACATAGTCTTTTCTGAATGTTATGGTAGTTCTATATTAACGTAGCTACATCTGATGAAACCTGCATCAACGACGCAGCCGTTTCTGCCAACTAACGGCAGGATCTCCTGAGGAGGATAACAAGGATCTGATTCTGCACACAACAAGAACCAGAATACAAAAATAAACATTTTACACTCTTTCCAAGACTCATTTTAATTTTATATTCTATAATGTTTTCACACTTTACTGGGACATTGCTGCAAATACAACTGCTCATCAGCATGGTGAGAGCATTGGAATATAGCTCTACTGGAGACCCGTGGCAGAACGCGGTTGTAGTTTTCTAATACTGTGGCCTCGGCTGTCGGGTCTGTGGGACCGGGGGCAGAATGCTGTCGGGTCTCTGGGACCCGGGGCAGAATGCTGTCGGGTCTCTTGGACCCGGAGCAGAATGCTGTCGGGTCTCTGAGACCCGGGGCAGAATGCTGTCTGGTCTCTGGGACCCGGAGCAGAATGCTGTCTGGTCTCTGGGACCCGGAGCAGAATGCTGTCGGGTCTCTGAGACCCGGGGCAGAATGCTGTCTGGTCTCTTGGACCCAGAGCAGAATGCTGTCGGGTCTCTGAGACCCGGAGCAGAATGCTGTCGGGTCTCTGAGACACGGGGCAGAATGCTGTCGGGTCTCTGGGACCTGGAGCAGAATGCTGTCGGGTCTCTGAGACACGGGGGAGAATTTGCCTATAATCTGCATTTATTTTAGAGGCGGAAATATATTTTTAAATATTTAATTAATTAGTTGACGCAAGCATTTACTTTAAAAAGTATGATATATTGTATTTTATTCCAGATGCAAGCTCTTATTTTGAAAAGTAGAAACTCAGAGATGGCAGAAGGATTTTTTTAGATTGCCTATAATCTGCATTTATTTTATAGATGAACATACATTTTAAGTGATTTTTTTCATCAGTATGATAGTCTGCATTTATCTTGTAGACATATTTTTTTAAAGCATTTTATTCTTTTGTATGATTGCCGTTACTGTTAAGTTATAAAATATATATGTATATATATATATATATATATATATATATATATACACTCACCGGCCACTTTATTAGGTACCCCATGCTAGTAACGGGT
>NC_048410.1:273596-280466 GCF_013103735.1 Etheostoma cragini
TAAGTGTTAACAAGCAGTTGGACAGGTGTACCTAATAAAGTGGCCGGTGAGTGTATATATATATATATATATATATATTACAAGTATTTTATTCATTAGCATGATAGTTAATGCAGGCTTATTTTATTCCAGACGATAGTCTGCATTTATCTTGTCAACACAACCATAACATTCAGAAATCAGCAAACTATATGTATGGCAAAATTGTTACTTGAACAGTTATTAACGTTTTTCAATTGATAGCAACAAATGTCACAAATTTACCTGTGACTCCATCTGGAAAATTATTTGCGATTTCGTATTTTTGACCCTCTGGATTTACCGTTGGACACACCTCGGCATGAGACGGCACCGATGACATGGGACGCTCCAGGCTGCAGCCGTACACTCTTGAAATATGTTAACAAATCTCTTTTTGATTTGTTACATTGTTAAATCTGACTATAAATTTGTTCTTAATATTTAAATAAAGATTAAGATAAAGATTTACATGTTAATTATCTTGAATCTCGCCTTCATAAACATATAAATAAAGTTACTCTGTTCCGCTGGTGTCCCGTTACCACGGAGACCAGCTACATAAACGTCCATATATGGTCCATAAGCAGGTAATTTAATTGGCTACAAGCTCACCTTGTTTCCACGGTGCTGACTTACCATTGGATGAAACTAGCTGCCACGTAGCGATACTCTCCTGTGATTGGCTGTTTGAGTTAAAGGTCCGGTTGGTACGTCCCTCTGGATTGTAGGAAGATGCTGATTGGTTCATTTTGTTCCGGGGCGTTTCCTGATTTCAGAGAGACTGAACTTCATTGGTCGGAGGTTCTGTCAATACTTTAAATTTACTGAAAATACGTTATTTTGAAAGTTTGTTGAGCGGCGCTAAAGCTAAACGAGGAATTTAATTGACTTTTATTTGCGTTATTTTTACTTCTGTTTTAACTCAAACGGGGTATATTTAATCTGTGGACTTTAGTTCTTTTAAATGAGCCTCCGTTAGTTTATTAATATCTCTTTTACACGTTAAATACATTTTAACTGGGGCTATTTTATTTATTATAAACAGGATTAACAGCTGGAGGTACTGTATGATTATTAATTAATCTCTTAAAAGTGGAGACATTTACACAACACCGTCAGTTTTAAGTTTGTGTAAATGTTAATAATTCAAAAATGTTTAAAAAATCTTCCTTTTTACTATTTTATAATGATAGTGACTAAAATGTATGTGCATTGGTCAATTTTTGTTAATCCTCATCCAGGAAGGTGTGTGTGTGTGTGTGTGTGTGTGTGTGTGTTCTGAATGTTTTGATGCTTTGATGGTCCTCTAGTGAGTTGTTCATACTGTGTTCAGGTGCGGCGCCAAAACCATCCGTCACTATACTTGAGGAAACAAAGGACTGGTCTCTGCTGCAGTGTGAGGTTCACGGTGATCCAGAACCTGAAGTAGAGTGGCGGGACAGTGCTGGAAACACACTTCCTGCTCAGAAGACCCAGGTGGAACCAATAAGAAACCTTTTCTACATCACTCTCAGGACTACTGTGACCCAGACCGACCTCTATCGCTGTGTGGCAACACAGGAGACAATCAGCCATCAAGTCTCTAATGAGATCTCTGTGTATGTTCATGGTAAGGTTCTTCCTCATCCTGGTTTTATCTGTGAATAATTTAAAAAGTGTGTGTGTGAAGCAGAGGCAGAGACACTATGTTGGGGGGGCTACTACAAAAGTGAGTGGACCATTTTCAAAAGGACAATCTGAAAAAACAAAACATAATTTTACCTTCCAACGTATACTGCATTACAACAGCAATAGCGGTACTGTCTACAACATGAACAACAACAAAGCTCAGTCTAAAAGGTTTTTTCACAACAATAGAGACAAAAACCTGTCGATTTTAACCAGACAAACTGCCACCAGCAAGATGGAGACAGGGAAGGAGAATTAAAACAATGTCTGAGTTGGAAACACATCTTGATGTTACGTAAGGGCCCTGTTCATGTTGGACAGACATATTAGTTGCATTGTGTGTCTGTTAAGAGACACAAAGACTCTAAAACCTGCCCTCTGTTGTCTGTAATCACTGAGTTGTGGTTGTGATGAAAAATGAACCAGAATTTAAAAAGTACACAAGTAAATATTGCACTACACGCTTGCAGCTGTCATTGTGTTCATGCAAATATCAATCTACACATTTGAGAATATTTTTCTGTGACTTCACATTCAGAATACAGGTGTGTGAACATTTTCTACGATGCAAATGTTAACTTTAAGTTCAGATTGTATTCTACGAGCTCTCACCTTTTACACCGTATTTACCTTCCTAGATTTAGGATGAAATGATGTAATTTACCTGGGGGGCCACTGGAGTGTTGTGATCCGTTGATCTTGTGCAGTACAACTTTTAGTGTTTGCATAATAGTAATAAAAATCAAATTAATACATTTTGAGCGTATCACACACTTCTGTGTGTTCTGGGGAATGTTTCTGCAACAATGTAGTGCTTTTTCTGCCTCAAGTTATGGTCCAAATGTCTTATTTATGTAATGAAAATCATGATAGGTTTTTGGGGGTTGCACTGGCCAGTTTTATTAGTGTTGATGGCCAGGTTGTAACCCCCACCACCCCCCCCCCCCCTCTGTAAATGATGCCTATGCATTCATTCCACCTGTTTTTATCTGCAGAGTTTTAGATTTCAGAGTTCAGGACCATTCAACCCTCCAGTTGTCCTCTGTGTGGAGACTGATGTCCAGTCTGGATATGATATGTGTTACATTCTGAGTCTAACATTCTCTTCCTGTCTTCTGTTCCAGGTCTCTCCACTGGATCCATCGTTCTTATAGTTGTTGCTGTTGTTGTTGCTGGTGGTGTTGTTGTTAATGTTGCTGGTATTCTGGCTCTAATGTGTGTAAACCAGGGCTACATCGCATTATATCATGTAAAAGGTGAGTTAAAATAATGACAACAGATTATTTATACATATCTCATGTTTAGAGTCATCTTCAGTCATGAATCATTCTGATGGTATTTACACCAGAGGACCATAAAGTCAGTTGGATTTTCTTTAATAAAACTGCTACAGGATGTTATAATGTTCTGGAGATCATGTATTTTCTGTTCTGTTAGAAGATGAAACTCCTGTTTGAATGAAGACATGGTGTGCGGATGAATACATGCGTAAAAAGGCTCATATCCATGATTTTAAAGGGTTCTTCTTCCTGCTTGGGCTGAGACATGGTGACATTCTGCTGCTGATGGGAACGGTGGATGATATTGGGATATGTATGCATACTCTAAGAAGGGTTTGGAATGGATGGAGCAGACAGAAGGAAGAATGATGAAGTAGAACTTACATTGTGTTTATGATTCACAATTTATTCATCTGCTCACTGTGTACTTATTAAAACAGGAGTTTCATGTTCTCACTAGAGATATTTTCACGTTACAATGTGTAAAGTTTCATTTTATAACATAAAGTATCAGGTTATAAGGTGAAGCTTTGACTCAGTAAATGAGTAAAATAAAGTGGTCCTGGTGGAGGTTCTGTAGGGTTCGGGTCTCTAAGCAGACCTGTTTTAAGTTGGGACTGGAACTGATGAAGAGTCCAGGTGATGAAGGTGAGGAGGAAGACGTAGGGCAGAGCAGCAGAAAGCTCTCTATATTTAGTGATGTACAGTCTGCTTGATATGATCCGTGTTATATTCTGATTCTAATATTATCTTTTTGTCTTCTGTTCCAGGACTCTCCACTAGATGGACTGAGTGTCTCGTTGGTCTTACTCTTGTTGGTGGTGGTGTTCTAGCTCTAAGTGTGCTCATAAACAAGGGCTACATCATATTACATCGTAAGAAAGGTAAGTTAAAATAATGAATGGTCTCAACATATTCATGATGAGCAGACAACACAACAGATTATTTATACATAATATATTATTTATACATATCTCATGTTTAGAGTCATCTTCAGTCATTAATCATTCTGATGGTATTTACACCAGAGGACGATTTTATTACAGGTTTTATTTAATAAAACTGTTACAAGATGTTATAATGTTCTGGAGATCATTTTATTTTATTATTAAATCATATCATTAAAATGATTCATTATATTTGACGTAGGGTATATAATGTACTGTACTGTTGGGTATGTAAATAATATAATACACAACAAGCTTACATGGTTAAAATATGTTGGTCGTGTTTAAAAAAATATGCAGAAATAATTATACTGAAGAAAAAACTAAACTGCATTTATGGAACTTAATTCTGCTTATAAGTATTTTTCTACCTTTTAATAATTAAACAGATGACTCTGCATGTAAACATATTGATTAATAATGTTTTTATCTTCCAGGGCGAAGAGTCATCACAGTGAAAGAAGGCTGTGATGTTATTTTACCCTGCCGCCTCTGGCCCAAGGTGGACCTTAGGTTAAAATGGTTTATCTGGCAGAAATATGACAAGAAGGAAGGTGAATGGAAGATCATGTTCCATTATCATGAAGGTCAGAGGGTAGAGGTCAAAGGTCAAGACAAACAGTTCCGAGGTCGAGTTGAATATTTTCCAGAAGAAGTGAAACAAGGCAACGCCTCCATAATCATCAGAAAGACGACGAAGGCTGACAGTGGAAGATACCTCTGTGATCCTCTAGATTATCTGAAACCTCCAGTGTTCTACGTTGATCTTGTTGTAGTTGGTGAGTCCTTTGATTAAACCGTTAAAGATGTCCTCTCATTTAACGAGTGGAGCCTCGTCTCCACCTCGTTATCTAGCTGCTGCATCTCAACTAACATCATGGAAACTTTTCTCATTTCGTAATAAATATCAGCAGTCTGCAGTAGATTGAATCTGAGTGGGTTGCTGAGACATAAATCTGCATTTTGGTTTTAAAGAAACAACCAACAAGTTAATTTTACTCTCATGCTTATTAGTTTTAATGTTTTTAACTCTGGCCTCTAGTTCCACAGCCATGTGTGAGAAACTGTGACTGTGCAGCCTGAATATGAACCAGAAGGTTTCATTATTATATTAAATCTTGTTTTGTGTTTTTCCTGCAGGTTCAGCTCCAGAGACAAATGAACGTTCACTAATGATGACATGAGGCTTTGATGACGTCTGTGTTGCTGGAAACATTGATTTAGTCTCCAGTTATTTTCTGCTGTGTTCTATCCCAGTTAGGCTGGTTCATGTGGTCTTCAGTTCTAGTTGATGGTGGACCTGTTGGTAAGACTGGTCCAGTATTCCAGATCCAGAGGTGTGTAGAGCAGAGAGGACCAGCTCAACATGATGATGCTCTTAGAAGTCTTTATTTTAGATTCAGAAGTTAGCTGTGATGGTGTGAAGTGTGACATATATTGTGTAAAAAGGTAACTTTATGTAATCTTTTAGTTATTTTATAGTGTTTTATTCCAGCTGTTTGCTCTTTAGACGATCATTTCTTGCCTGTGTGTGTAGAAGAATAGTAAAGGCTGAGATGTGGAATTGATCTTTTTATCTAACTCAGTGAATGAAGCGGCGCCCTGGTGGATCAGCGGGTAGAGCCGGGACTTTAGGCTGAGTCCTCACCGTGGTGGCTTTGGTTTGAGTCCTCCACAGGACCCTTCCTGCAGGTCTTCTCTGGTCTCTCCTGACTGTCTCTATCACTGTCTTTTAAAGATAAAAGCCTCTTTACTGGACACTTTACTGTGTACTTGCACTATTTATGCTGTTAATCCATAATATAGTGCCTTTTATCATTTGAATGTAAATCTATTCAAATTATACTAATCAAAGCCTTGAATAAAACGTCAGAAATATGGTTATGCAGCTAAATATTAGTGCGATGAATCAAAGTGAAGAAAACCTTGAGACATTTTTTCAGTTTATTCTGTAAATGTTTGAGTTATAAATGTAAAATGTAAATACTTTTATTGTTTTGAGCAGCCTAATATTCATTTTTCTTCCCTTTCTGTAAAGTTATAACACAATCTTCATCACTTCTGCTCATGTTCTGATTTGTTATTGAATGTTCAGTGTTACCAATGCTTTGATATTATGAAATTAAAAGTTATTCTAAGGATTCTGAGTATTATTCATCTTAAATTAGTTTTATATTGAAAATATTCTTCCCATGCAACTGGTTAAATCCTGTATCTTCTGTTAAATGTGACCACTGAACTTAAAGTAAAATTAATTAAATTAACTGCCATTATTTTGAAACCCTATATCCCTTTTAGTTTGATCAAAGATTTTAAATGTATAATAATAATTATTAAAACAAAAGGACATTGTATTGCCAAAGAAATACTGAAAAATTAAACAACTAAAATGTAAAAAATGGGTTCAGTACATAAGATTTAAAGGAATATAATAATTAATAAAATAATAAATTAAGATAATAACCCAGTAAACATGTTTTAATGTGTAATTGTTTCCTGGCGCTCTGCGTGTAGTTCCTGCTCGTGTCCACCAGAGGGCGCCATAACGTCACCAGAGGGCGCCATGACGTCCCTCACCAGCAGCGATTGAACGTAGATAAGAGTTCACGTTTAACAGAAGAAAAAGGGATTGATGTAAAAATAACAAAATCTGAATATTTATAAGAAGAAAATTTTTTTTTAAAAACGTGATTTTATGAAAATTAAGAGGATAAAATCATAAAATTCAGAATTCAAAAAGTATACTTATGAAGAGAAAATAGTTAATTAAGAAAGAAAATTAAGAATAAAACCGTATAGTACACACACACACACACACCCACACACACACACACCCACACACACACCTGAGTGCACCTGCTACTCTGGTTCATGTTTGTACATTAACATTAACTTTATTTCCAAACAGAAACAAATACATAATACTTTCTTCCTTTTACTTTGTGTGTGTGTGT
>NC_048410.1:280476-290578 GCF_013103735.1 Etheostoma cragini
GCGGGGGGTGAGATCAGCCACTACAAATAAATTATGTGTTAGAAAGTTAGCAGTTATGCTATAAAGTATTAAATAGCCTACTGTGTAAAAATGGTCATCCATTCAATTTCAAATATGTATTGCTATTTTATATTGTGTTTTATTACAGCTGTTTGCTTTTAAGATTTTAAGATAGCATCGATCTTCTTCTCTAACTCAGAGAGAGAGTAACCAAGGTGACGCCCTGCTGGGTCAGCAGGTGGAGCCCCTGGTAGGTCACCGGGTGGAACCCCTGGTGGGTCAGCAGGTGGAGCCCCTGTGGGGTCACCGGGTGGAGCCCCTGCTGGGTCACCGGGTCCCTGGGTCACCGGGTGGAGCCCCTGGTAGGTCACCGGGTGGAGCCCCTGCTGGGTCAGCAGGTGGAGCCCCTGGTGGGTCACCGGGTGGAGCCCCTGGTGGGTCACCGGGTCCCCTGGTGGGTCAGCGGGTGGAGCCCCTGGGGGGTCACCGGGTGGAGCCCCTGCGGGGTCACCAGGGTGGAGCCCCTGCTGGGTCACCGGCACAGTTTCTGTGCTGGGAAAAGATTGTTGGAGTTAAGGTGCAACTGAACTTTGGGCATATTCCAGTTTTACAGGATCCTTGCATATGCCCCTGGGGAGTTGATGTGTTGCAGGGATGTAATGCAGTCCCAAGTTGACTGCATCATCCACAGACCTGTTAGCCCTGTAGGCAAACTGCAGGGGTCCAGCAAGGGGACTGTGATGTCCTTCAGGTGGGCCAACACCAGTCTTTCAAAGGACTTCATGACTACAGATGTCAGGGCGACAGGCCTGTAGTCATTTAGTCCAGAGATGGAGGGTTTTTTGGGGACTGGGATGATCGTGGAGCGTTTGAAGCAGGAGGGAACTTTAGATAGCTCCAGAGATCTGTTGAAGATCCGAGTGAAGATGGGGGCCAGCTGGTCTGCACAGATTTTCAGGCAGGATGGTGACACACAGTCTGGGCCAGGAGCCTTTCTGGTCTTCTGCCTCTGGAAGAGTTGGCGCACATCCACTTCACAGATCGTGAGTGCAGGTGAGGGGTCAGAGGGGGGGAGGTGACTGACTGAAGTGTGAGTTGGTGAGTTGGTGTGGGGGAGGGGTGTGACTGTGGTCTTTTCAAACCTACAGTAGAAGCTGTTCAGCTCGTCAGCCAGTCGTTGAGAACCAGCAGAGTTGGGGGATGGTCTCCTGTAGTTTGTGAGTGTCTGCAGGCCACTCCACACTGACCGACCATCATTTTTTTTAAAAGCTTTTTTCCAGCTTATTAGCACAGCTCCTCTTAGCTGCTTTGATCTCTTTGGTCAGTGTGTTCCTGGCCTGGTTATACAGGACTCTGTCCCCACTTCTGAAGGCCTCCTCTTTCGACTGACGGAGCTGCCTGAGTCTTGCTGTGAACCAGGGTTTTTGGTTGTTATATGTGCAGAAGGTTTTAATCGGCACACACATGTCCTCACAAAAGCTGATGTAAGATGTCACAGTGTCAGTTAGTTGGTCCAGATCAGTCACCGGGTGGAGCCCCTGGGGGTCACCGGGTGGAGCCCCTGGTGGGTCACCGGGTGGAGCCCCTGGTGGGTCACCGGGTCCCCTGGTGGGTCAGCGGGTGGTTGTTGGGTCAGCGGGTGGAGCCCCTGGTGGGTCAGCAGGTGGAGCCCCTGGTGGCTCACCCGAGTAGCACGACGACGCGCATGTCCAGCGATGTCCAACAATGTCCCGATGTCCTCAGGGAAACTGTTCTTTCCTGGAGGCCAGGCCTGTAAGTGATGATGAAATTAGGTGATGCATGAATTTCTCTTTTATTTAACTATTTCAAATCACACAAACTAAAGTGCAGATTGCAGAAATATAAAAACAGATATGTTGGCTTTACACACTTCCAACCAGTAAGGTTCCTGCCAGCTGTGAGGGAGTTACACAGCAGAGCTACACTTTAAAAGAGCAGTTTCTGTGCTGGGAAAAGATTGTTGGAGTTAAGGTGCAACTGAACTTGGGCATATTCCACTTTTTCTAGATCTTTAGATAAAAAAGGAAGCTTAGACACTGGCCTGTAGTCAGACAACGTCCTTTATAAAAGCAGCTGGAACACACCCAGCTGAAAGAGACTTTATCAGATTTAAAACACACGGCCCAACAGGCGTGTGTTTAGCACTGGGCTAACAGGTTTATGGGCTCTGTTTAAGCATGTTTAATGTTTCCCATTCTGGTTCTGCGTGTCTCTGAGTTGTACATTTTATAACCCCACCCTCCATCTTCTCCTAAACATAACTGTCTTGTTCTCATGCCACATGTCAGTCAGTACATCCAGCGTGACATCCAGAGTCCTGACGCTGAAGGAGACTTTCAGTTTATCCGTTGGGAGAGTGAAAATGTGTTAAAAGGTAATAAAGCTGCAGAAGTAAAAATAAGTCCCCTTCAACATACGTGTTCTGGTTTCAGGATGATGAAGACAGCTGGAGAACAGTTTGATACAAGACAGGATGTCGGCTCTACAGGATGATTCTTTTCTTTGATGATTATCATGTTTTTACCAAATGATGTACAGCTTTAGAGGTATTCTGTTATAAAATGGCTTAAATAATGGTGCCAATAGCTGCCATACATGGAGCATGGCCCCAAATATAGATTAAGTCTGGTTTTCTTTGTATTAGTTGTGGTTCTGTCTATGTTGCTTTTCCCTTTGAGCGTTTGGCCAAGCCAGTAATTATGAATCATTTTGTCCATTCAAGTGAATTCCAGTGTTCATCAGTCTGCTGAGGTCCACAGTAAAGGCCTAAAACAGATCCGTTAAAGGAATGCTTTCAAGTTCAAGAAACAGTTCAACAAAGTCTTATATTTGGTCATTTTTAATAAATAGCTCACTTCGGACGTGAAGAACTACAAACGGAAATAGATGGATATATAGATACAATAGATAGGATTCAATATACATGAAGTAATAATAATAGGATAAAATTCAACACCAAATATTGGAACATATACAAGTATGAAATAAAAAAATGTGCAACTGCTTAAATATTATGATAAACATGTAGATGGACCTATTGTGCAGGTTGTACTTTATGCAGCATTGTTGTGTCTAAGATGGTGTCAATGAATATTTATGAATATATTATCGCCTTGACAACCATCTGAGTGACAGGAGCATAGCAACAGACAGGGATTGTAAAACACAGACATTAACCCTCGTGTTCCCATCGACCTGTTTTTCTGGGTCCCAACTTCAACATTTTGATGTTGTTTTCTACACTTTTTGGGCACTTTTATTATGTTTTTGAAGTTTTTTTTTAACAATTTGTTTTCTTCACATTTACCAATGTTTTTGTCACTTCTTTTCAACAAGTCTTTGGTCATAGTTGTGATGTAGAATTCTTTTGTAAACGGGTCCCCGAGGACAACAGAAGGGTTAAAGAGACCTCCAGAGCAAAGAAGAAACACAAGACAAACACAGACAGTCAGAGAGAGAGACATGAAGACTCAACAAGAGGACAACTTCTTATTCCCACTTCTGGAGAATTAATTATTGGGACATACTCTCCTCTGAGTCATGTGTCTGCTTTGCATGAAACCAACTGAGAGACACACAAACAACTAGAAGAACTGCATGTCTGTGGTAAGATGATGAGTGACACATGCTTCAGTGATGTTGTGGCTTAACCCTTGTGTTGTCTTCCCATCGACAATGGTCAATGTTTTTCAACATTAATATTGCGTTTTCTGACATTTTTGTCACTTTTTCAATGTTGTGGCTGCTTTATTTTTGACGTTTTTTGTGTTTTTTGGATAACAAAAGTTTTTGGTTATTTTTAATGTTGACATTTTCAGCGCTTATTTCGACAGCCTATTTTTTTTTGATAAAAAAAAAAAAAATTAACTGAAAACGGGTCAATTTGACCCAAGGAGAACATGAGGGTTAAGCATCGGGATGGGCTCAATATGGGTGTCATGCACTGCATGCAATGGAGGACCCGAGGGCAGAGAGGAGGCAGGCAAATGTTATATTATACCATATTTACATGTTTACATATTTAACAGTCAGGATATTCTGGTGAATCTGCCTCTTTGATGTCCCCCCGTTTACCTCGGTTTAAGGTCTTGCTTCTGATTGGTTGGTAGAGTCATATGGAAGACGGGGGAACGAGGAAGTGGGGATGTTATGATGTGTGTTCAGTGAAAGTACAGCACTGAGAAAGTTCTCAGTCTCCGTCTCGCTGTTTACTCCCATAAAGAGAGATCCACCACCACTTATCGAACCCTCACATTACACAAGGAACCAGACACGAGTGGACACGGGGGACACAATTCAATGTCCAAATGTCTCACAGCTTTTACACCCAAGTTTTCCTCCACATACATTAAAACTCTTTTTGTTGTTGAAAAGTCCATCACTAGCACCCGAGCCATCACTCAATGAGACCTGTACATCCAATGTAGCTGCTGCCATCTGGTGGCCCTGTATGTTACTACACACAACACATACAGCCGTACTGACTAAAATACTGGTAGAAAAATAATACTTTGCTTTAGTAGCATAACCCAGAAAAAAAAGCATGAATATATTTTTGAATCTGTTAAATTAAATTGGTAGAAATGTATATTATGATAAACTTGAATGCACATTATATGAAGGCATCTAGGAGATTATCCACACTAGTTTTTCCCCGGCCTTAATTTGAGGCTGGCCTTAATTTGTCTGTGTTGACCACGCCCCCGGCCGCTATCAGAGGCTTTTAATTGACTACCGGTCTATATTTGAGGAATTACGGTATGTCGTTGGCTAAAATCCCGCTCTCCAGAGTCTTTTATTCAGACTCAGGCCGATGCGGTGCGAGAAAGGGAGAACTTGGTGTTGGACGCGTGTTCTGTGTTGCCAATAAACCGATTTGCGTGCAATGACCCGTTAGTTCATTGACGGCTAGCTTACCGTGGCACAGGTACAGCCCAGTAAAGTCCATTTATTCTCAGGTTGAGGGCGTCTTACACCTGTAGTTTGTTTGCTTTGGTCTGAATCAGTTGATGTCTTTGTAAACTTGGAGCGATTTCCCGTCGGTTCTGTTTCGATCCACACCTGGAAAAATCCAATCGTACCGTAATGCGTGATTACAAATCCCTCCTCTTATTGGTCGGATGGGTCTGGGGCAGCTGCAAGAAAGAACTAAATGAGGCAGGTGTGAAAGTACCTCAAAGAGGAATGATTTGAGGAGTAGAGAGCTGCAAAGATTAATAATACACGCTAAAAGTCTTTATTTTTTAAATGGAGTCTTCAGAGCTGTTTCTGGGTAAACATAAAGGTCTTGAAGAAGTTTTAGAAAGGTATATCTCTGTGGAATAGACTAGAAAGCCTTTTATTGTCACTATGCACTTGTACAATGACATTAAAAGCAAGTCCTTTCCCATAAACGTGAAAAAATACATGAATATGATGAATAGATTAGGTTGGGAATTCTGTGTATGAATTCAGAGTGGTTTTGGCTTTTGTTCTTGAACCTTAAACTTGGAGGCTGGGACATCCGGGAAAGATCTACAGTTTCTGGTAATATCTACATCGGAGTTCAGCTAACTCTGGACTTTTACCTTTATTGATTCTGAATTCCCAGTTGTTCAGTCTGTTGTAAACAGCAATCTCTTTCGGGCATAGTGTACAGTAACATAAGCAACATCTGCATTCCCCCACATCCTTATATAATAGAGTGAAATATGACAAGTTGTTCATTTTGGTAAAAAAGGTAAAAACCTGGAGGGAGTTAAACTTCCTCACTCTAAACAAAAATAAAACAGAAATCATCACGCTTGGACGTTCGGATGCTCTGGGTGACCCTTTTGGCATTTTGGGCCACCCAAAATCGATCCACTATTAAAATTCTTGGGGTTATTTTTGATACCTCCTTTACTTTTAGTAAACAAATCAGTGCAGTTGTCAAGACCAGTTTCTTCCAGTTAAGACTTATAGCTAAAATAAAGGCCTATCTTCCTTCAAATGACTTTGAAAAAGTCATTCAAGGTTTTTTCACTGCTCGGCTGGATTATTGTAATTCTTTATATACGGGGTCTACACCAGAAATCTTTAAACCGGCTCCAGCTAGTCCAAAACGCAGCTGCTCGCCTTTAACTAAAACAAAAAAACAAAAAAACGTAAACACATAACGCCAGTCCCGGCCTCCCACCACTGGCGACCTGTCTGTTACAGGATAGATTTTAACATTTTATTGCTTGTTTTTAAGGCCTTAAATGGTTTGGCGCCATCTTACCTGGCTGATCTCTTATGCCGTCATTCTCCAGTCAGAACGCTGAGGTCGTCAAATCAGCTTCTCTAGGACGTCCTGAGACAAAAGCTAAAAAATAAGGGCGATAGAGCCTTTGCAGTGTGCGCCCCCCCCCCCCCCCCCCCCCCCCCCCCATGGAACAACCTCCCCATGCATGTTAAAGCTGCACAGACCTTACAAACGTTTAAATCGCTGCTTAAGACGCACCTGTTTGCTGTCGCTTTTAACCCTCGTTAACATGGATTCTGATGTTTTAAAGTGTTGTTTGTCTCCCTGTGATGTATTTTGGTTGAAGTGATTTTTACACTTGACATCAACCCTGTTCAGCACTTTGGTCAACTGTTGTTGTTTTTAAATGTGCTATAGAAAGAAAATTGACATTGACATTTTGTCCTTGCATCAAGTTTGTTTTAGTTGGTTTCATGTTTTCTGTTTGTTTTCAAACTTTGTGTTTTATTTTGAAATCCACTGTTTCCATGGTCACTTCCGGTCTTTGTTTGTTTCCCGCCTTTTTCTGATTGTTCTGCCCCCCCCCTGATGTGTTCTACCTGTTGTGTCACCTGTCCCTTGTCAGTCCTCGTTACCTGGTGTATTTAGTGACTGTCGTGTCTCTCTCTTGTCGGATTGTAACGTTCTGTTGCTGTCCACCCCCCCGATATGAGACAAGTGCAGATTATGAGAGAAGTTAAAGAAAAAACACAAGACTTTCACCAGGAAACAGGTGTTCATGTCCTGGAGAAGTTAAGGAGAAAACACAAGACTTTCACCATGAAACAGGTGTTCATGTCCTGGAGAAGTTAAAGACAAAACACAAGACTTTCACCAGGAAACAGGTGTTCATGTCCCTGTATATTTTAACAGGACCGGTGTAGCAAAAACCTTTCTCTAGGAAATTTGGGGCCTAAACCTCACCGTGGTTATTGCAGGACAATGAGCTTTTATCTGCTAAACAAAACTGTAAAGACAATCAAATTAATTGGCAGTGCTGACGTAGGTCAAGTCAATATCCGGTTCATGGTTCTGTCTTTGTCCCGTTTCTTAGGTGCATTCTGGGAAGGTTTCCTTTAATTATGTGTGTTATAAAACACTTATAATGAACATGAAGGAACAATCTGGAATCATTGCATGTGGGTTGTATTTGAACAGCAAACTATAAATGTAGAGTCATGAAGCATCATTTGTTTTTCTGGACCTTGGAAACATTGGACTTTAGAGACAAGTCAACACATACCCCTAACTTTTCCAGAGTTCTGATTGGCTGCTGGAGTTGTCGTCCTGGTTACATGTGAGGGAGTGGCTGGATTTCATCTCAGTGCATTCTGGTTATAGTGTTCAGTCTGAACTTTGTGTGAGCGATCCCAGTTCAAGAGGAATAATCATGGGCCAAGCTCCCTCATACCCAGGACCAGAATTTTACAGTTATTATTTTAGCGTTTATACCAGGGCTTTACAGAAACCATGCCTCCTGCCAGATGTGGGCATAGATGAGTCTCTGCTGAGATATTCTGGTACCGACTCCAACGCGATGCTGCAGGTGTTCTCTACTGAGATGCTCAACACGGTGCCAGGGTACGTCGGCAGGCTGGGATCTGATTTGGGTTCGATGACTTCAGTCCCGAATGCTGTTGGACTCGGAGCTTTGGTGATTTCCTCGGTCATAGAGATCGCCGTCAAGAGCAGCTCTCAGCCAAGCGATAACACATACAGCATGTTACGCCGTGTGTTCGGGGAAGAGAAAGCTTCGAGTGTCGAAGACACAATGACGGAGGTTTTGGGGCGGCATGACATGTTCAAGGACAATAACCAGCAATTACGGGAGGACGTAAGGAGACTGGAACAGCAGCTGAGCAACCATCTCACCATCCTCAGAAACTCCCTGGTGCATGACGGACAGATGAGCAGCCGCAGGTTCAAGATCTGGGTCAAGGGAGCCGCCTTCCACGTCCAGATGTTGATCCATGAGGCTCGATTGAATATTCAGACTGGCAGACCTGCATGAGACTACCTAAATCCTATCAAAGCTGCCATTGATTTACATATGCGGACCCTGGATAGCTTGCTTCAGGAATACAAGACCTTCAAGATAAATTGTAAAATGTTCACGTACAAACCACCTGTCAATTTAGTTTATACCGCAACTCCAAGCATATGTACCATGGCGAATAATGAAGTTCAAAACTGTTCCATTGACTTTGTAGCTTATTCCTACCCGTGTGGTGAGCCAGGCATGATTTCAGCTTATATGGATTTTGTTTACTCTAATTATGAACCGATCACAGGCTTAAATTGTTATTTTTTAAGTGTCAAGAACAACGTCCACTCTCTAATACATCAACGTGGAACATTCACTGTGCCGTCAGCAGCCGGTTAGGTGAGATATTTGGGTTTATAGATCACAAATTAACATGACACAGATCTCATCTTGTGAGATGAATGTATATTTTATCTGTATTCTGTGTTTAATGATGTCATGATGCTCTCCTGACGTCTGCATGTTACATGTTTAGCATCTGAAATATTTTAGTCCTGTTTCCTGTTTTAAATCCTTTAAATGCCATCTGCTCCTTCTTCTGAGTCTCTTAACATGTAGATGTTGGTCATTGTAAAAGTGTTCGTGCTGAACCCGAGACGTCTCCTACTTCACTGTAAAGCTGGTTCTTCATGTCTGCGACCTGCAGGCTTCAGGTGTCCAGGTCTCAGACCAACACACTGGTAATCATTGGGGCTGAGTTATGGATTTATTGATGCTCTCTTTAACAATAAAGGATCATGTATGTTGGCCTTCTGCTTGTATTTAATCTGGCATTAGTAGAACACATTGTGTGGTTAACAGCAATACAACAGATAAAATAAATATATTTACATGACAAATATTTTTAAAAGGACACAATGATTGTGTGCACATATATATATATATATATATATATATATATATATATATATATATATATATATATATATATATATATATATATATATATATATATATATATATATATATATATATATGCTTGTATTCTGCAGTTAACTGCCTTCATCCCGCCTCATTCAACACAACTTATATTGACTTATTGTTGAAAGGCAATATGTCTTTAAATGACTAAAACTAACTTGATTAACGTTATCGTCTCATTGCTCCACAACGTTAACCCTCCTGTTGTCATCGGGTCAAAATTTGACCCATTTTCAGTTTTTCTGTCACAAAAAATGAGCGCTGGAAATGCCAACATTAAAAATATCAAATAACTTTGGAAAAAAACATCCAAAAAAAGCACCCACAACATTGAAAAAGTGACAAATTGTCAGAAAAAGTGGTAATAATGTTTCATGGTTGATGGGTAGACAACACAATATTAAATGTGTGTCCAGACGCTGCAAGACCAGGTCCACAGAAGTCCATATAATATAATAACCCACCCTGCATATTACACTGCACATAAATCCATATTTACTGGTGTATTTAATCTGGCATTAGTAGAACACATTTTGTCGTTAATAATAATGATGCTTGTGTATATATGTGCATATATAGTATGTGTATTTATATATGTAAATGTATATATACATATATATAAATATACATATTTGTATGTATATAGTATGAAGAACAATTAAAACATGACTACAGCTATTAAAAAAATATTTTACTTAATCCCAGTTTCTCAAATGCTCTGTGAAGTGGAGCTAGTGGTGTAAGCCCCATACATACAGTAACAACTAATTCACAATGCTATGCACAATAAGATGTGCATTTGTCTTTAATGAGGGATTAGTTGCTCCAGACTGCATTTGATGAAATAGGCCTACTTCACATTAAATGAGTAA
>NC_048410.1:290678-291761 GCF_013103735.1 Etheostoma cragini
ATGTTTAACACGTGTGTACAGATTCGAGACCCTCAATGCATCCTACCAGATCTTGGCATAGATGAGTCTCTGCTGAGATATTCTGGTACCGACTCCAACGCTGCGCTGCAGACGTTCTCTACTGAGATGCTCAACACGGTGCCAGGTTACGTTAGCAGCCTGGGATCCGTTTTGGGTGAGATGACTTCAGTCCCGAATGCTGTTGGACTTGGAGCTTTGGTGATTTCCATGATCATAGAGATCGCCATCAAGAGCAGCTCTCAGACAGGCGATAACACATACAGCATGCTACGGCGTGTGTTTGGGGAAGAGAAAGCTTCGAGTGTCGAAGACACAATGACCGAGGTTTTGAAACGCCATCGCATGTTCATGACCAATAACCAGCAATTACGGGAGGACTTAAGGAGACTGGAACCGCAGCTGAGCAACCACCTCACCATCCTCAGAAACTCCCTGCAGCGTAACGGACAGATGAGTGAACGCGGGCTCAAGATCTGGGTCAACGGAGCCGCCTTCCACGTCCAGATGTTGATCCACGAGGCTCGGCTGAATATTCAGAATGGAAAGCCTGCATCAGACTACGTAAACACTATTGAAGCTGCCATTGAGATGTTCAAGCAAACCCTGGATCGTCTTCTGGAGGTATTCAAGACTTCCAAAGTCAAGTTTGAAGGCGATTCTGTGCTTTTAAAGACGTATTGGAATCTTGTTCTCTCTAATTATGAACCGAATGTAGGTTTAACAAGTTATTTTTCAAATGTCAAGAACAACGTCAACTCTCTAATCCATCAACGTGGATCATTCACCGTGCCGTCAGCACGAAGATATTTGGGTTGAAAGATCACTAATTAACATGACTCAGTAAACTTAAATATTGAATATTACAATAGAAGTTTTATCTACAACGTATTTACTCTCATCTTGTCCTCTACATGTATATTATATCTGTATCTGGGTTCAGAGACGTTGTGAGGCTCTCGTGATGCACCTGCATGTTACATGTTTAAGACATAAAATACTACTTTGGATGTTTAGCATCTGAAATATTTGTCCTGTTTCCTGTTTTAAATCCTTTAAATGTCA
>NC_048410.1:291861-303805 GCF_013103735.1 Etheostoma cragini
CTCCAGGACATGAACACCTGTTTCCTGGTGAAAGTCTTGTGTTTTCTCCTTAACTTCTCCAGGACATGAACACCTTTTAGCCACAACCAATGGGTGCTTTTCCTCCAGCACCAAATAGGAAGCAACGGCTCATTCCCCAATGTGAGTCGAGTGCAGATTTGAGTCGCACATGCGTCAATTTGCAACAAGTAGCATATCAGATGCTAACGAGAGACTTCTGTAACGTCAACACAGTAAAAATGGACCTACTTAACCAAGTAGGTTCACTGCTAGCTTAGCTACAAGTTAGCATCAAACACCAAAGGCTGTCAGTTGAATGTTTTTTTGAGCTAACGTTAGCAATCAAACAGTCATAGATAGCTATGTTTCTGAAATGATTCCCATCTTCTTTATTGTTTGTAATGAGAAAATTATTTTAATAATTTCAATATGACAGTTTTGTCGTAAACCATTTAAATCTAAGGATGCGCCACTCAAATCTGCACTCGTCTCACATCGGGGGGGCAGCGCACACGGCAACAGAACGTAACAATCCGACAAGAGAAAGAGACACGACAGCGACTAGATACACCAGGTAACGAGGACTGATAAGGGACAGGTGACACAACAGGTGGAACACATGAGGGCGGGGCAGAACAATCAGAAAAAGGCGGGAAACAAACGAAGACAGGAAGTAACCATGGATGTACCCAAACAGTGGATTTCAAATTAAACAGGAAGTTCATTAAAACAAACAGAAAACATGAAACCAATTAAAGCAAAGAAACTTAAAGCAAGAACAAAAACATGACAATTTCCCTCTATAATATAAGGATGTGGGGGAGACACTATGCCAGAGAGAGATTGCTGTTTCCAACCGACTGAACAGCCGGGAATTCAGAATCAATAAAAGTAAAAGTCCAGAGTCAGCTGAACTCAGATGTAGATATTACCAGAAACTGTTGATCTTTCCCGGATGTCCCAGCCTTCAAGTTAAGGGGTCAAAAACAAAACCCAAAGCCACTCTGAACTCACATGTATACAGACTTCACAACCTAATCCCCCCCCAACCCCCGGACTTTCCGTCTTCTACTCACTACTGTGCAATATTCAATATTTAATACTATTAATAACATTGATACTGTGCAATACCATTACTCTCATTGTCTGATGTATATTACTTGTTGAATATGATCACCACTATTGGGCAATATTCAAATATTGCGCAATAACCCTCATACTGTACTGTATATGTGTTGCAGGTATGGAAAAATGTTTGAATTCCACCAAATATCCATCATTTTACTGTGTACTCTTTTTTTTGTTTTGTTTGCTTTTTATTTAATGAAGGGACTGTTCATGTATTTTACATGGCTCTCCCGGCTCTCCCGGCTCTCGTCAGACGGTGTTGGATCTGGCCTTGTGGTAGCACGAGGCAGATGTATTAAATACAATGTCCAATGTGTATTTAAGTGTTAAACAGGGTGATTGTGATTAGTACAGGTTTTTAGCAGTTGTACTGCTTCATTCTCTTCCGTTTATTTTTGTTTATTGTTCGGTTATGAGTGTTTTAGTGAGCTAGCTTAAATGCTATGTTTTCACGTGTGTTTGCGTTGGCACTCTCCATTCTGTGTTCAGCACAGCGCCTGTATGTATATGTATATAAGTATATGTGTATAAGTGTATGTATTTCTTTTTATGTTGTTAGGCGTGTGTTGAGGGCGAATGAACAACGCTGTGTTTTCTTTCTCTAAAACACTTAACAGCATTAAACGTCCCGTGCCGAGGCCTGAGTCTCCGGTCGTCTTCACTCTAGACACAACGCAGGTAACCAGTACTGAGACCAGACCGGTTACATATGAAACCATTTTATTTCATATGTATATAACGTCTTAGAACTGTGCACCTTACCCCCCTTTCTTGCACTACTTATTTTATTTCCTGTTCTATTTTTTTGTTATTATATTACTTTTAATGTCATCGTACATGTGTGTAGTGACAATAAAAGGCTTTCTAGTCTATTCCACAGAGATATACCTTTTTAAAACCTCTTCAAGAACTTTCTGTTTAACCAGAAACAGCTCTGAAGTCGCCAGACTCCATTTCAAAAAGCAATACTTTTAGCGTGTATGATTAATCTTTGCAGCTCTCTATTCCTCAAATCATTTCTCTTTGAGGTACTTTCACGTCTACCTCGTTTGCAGCCGCCCCAGACCCATCCGACCAAAAAGAGGAGTGATTTGTAATCACGCATTACGGTACGCTTGGATTCTTCCAGGTGTGGAACGAAACCGAACCGAGAGGAAATCGCTCCAAGTTTACAAAGACATCGACTGATTCAGACCAAAGAAAACAAACTGCAGGTTTAAAACGCCCTTAACCTGAGACTTAATGGACTTTACTGGGCTGTACCTGTGCCACGGTGAGCCAGCCGTCAATGAATTAACGGGTCATCGCACACAAAGATATTTAAGGGATTGGACATTGTTTTATTGGCAACACAGACCACGCGTCCAACAACAAGTTCGCCCTTTCTCACACCGCATTGGCCTGAGCTTGAATAAAAGACTCTGGAGAGCGGGATTTCGGCCGACTACATACCATAATTCCTCAAATAAAGACCAGTAGTCAATTAAAAGCCTCTGATAGTGGCCGGGGGCGTGGTCAAGACCCGGGGGGGTGGCAGACAGTAGGCCACCTTTTGTTGCGTAGCAGGAAACCCCTTTCTATATGTTAAATGCCAGCCTTGACCTCTGGTTCTTTACATTCAGAGGAAAATAAGGGGAAAACCAGGGACAGAGATATGCATCATTTTCTAAGCTAGCTCCATCATGCATACATTGTTTTTTACAACATTCTTTATAACTTTTTATAACTCAACACCAGAAACAAAGCTAGCTAGCTGAAGGTGGGAGGATAAAAGTTAGCCCGGAGCTAAATACGAAGATAGCTAGCTACCGTCTGTAACGTTAATCAGATACTGGTGTACTGTATGCTCCTTTTGTACTCTACCAGCACTACTGAATTACCTGTATTTCAAAATAATACCCGGTACATTCACAGGGTCCAAACTGACACAGTGGTGGTGTTTGATTATTTCTGACCCAAATTGCTTTGTCGCCCTTCTGGCGGTTGTTGTATGGTGATATTTTTGCAGGAATTTGAGGAATTACGGTAGTTCTGTTGGTTTGTAATTTGCAGCTGCATGTGAAACTGAAGCTTCCATCGGTGTATGTGTAGCGGGTGTGTACTCTCTCTCGTGTTGACAGACGAAACCGTCGCTCTTTCTTGGATATCACAGTCGTTTATTCTGGTAAATAGCAAAACAGTGTTTCACAATCCCATTTGTCACTATAAAGAGCTCCAGTTAGCATGAAACAGGTTACTGTTAGGGGGGTGTATACTTATGCCCCTGTATTTTAACATAGGGGGGTGTATACTTATGCCCCTGTATTTTAACATAGGGGGGTGTATACTTATGCCCCCTGTATTTTAACATAGGGGGGTGTATACTTATGCCCCTGTATTTTAACATAGAGGGGTGTATACTTATGCCCCTGTATTTTAACATAGGGGGTGTATACTTATGCCCCCTGTATTTTAACATAGGGGGGTGTATACTTATGCCCCCTGTATTTTAAGGAAGAATATTTATCTATTAATGGAACATTATTCATTCACAAAGAAAATTGGTGTCCTTAAAGGTCAGATTTTACCTCATTTTTAATTAAGGCATTAAGATCAATTTCCAAAACAGGATGTTTTTATTCCTCTTTTAGACAACCTTAAGCATGGGTAAACTTGTATGTATGTAAACTTATGAGCACTACTGTATATATATATATATATATATATATATATATATATATATATATATATATATATAAAATCATCATGACCTTTTAAAAATATTTGTCTTGTAAAATATATTTATTATATCTGTTATATATCTGTATTATTGTTAACCACACAATGTGTTCTACTAATGGCAGATTAAATACACGCAGAAGACCAACATACATGATCCTTTATTGTTAAAGAGAACATCAATAAATCAATAACTCAGCCCCAATGATTACCAGCGTGTTGGTCTGGGACCTGGAAACCTGAAGCCTGCAGGTCCCAGACATGAAGAACCAGCTTTACAGTGAAGTAGGAGACGTCTCGGGTTCAGCACGAACACTTTTACAATGACCGACATCTACATGTTCAGAGACTCAGAAGAAGGAGCAGACGGCATTTAAAGGATTTAAAACAGGAAACAGGTGTAAAATATTTCAGTTGCTAAACATCCAAAGCAGTATTTTATGTCTTAAACCTCATGTTGTCTTTGGGGTCAAATTTGACCCATTAAAAAAAAAAAAAGTGTCTATCAGAAATTGCCAAAAATGAACATAGATGGTTCCATTTAATGCTCTTCTCACGTAAAATGAAGGATCAGTACTATTTTCATCAAATTTTGCGTGTTTTATTCAATGTTATAGCATATTACTGCTTTTCAAACTCAAAAATTAGGTTTAGTGTTCATGAATTCCAAATGTAAAACTTGTATGGGGGCAAAAAGCGTCAAACGTAAAAGTGACAAAAATGGCGGAAAAAGGGTCAAAAACCTAGAGAAAACATCAAAAAAGGAGAAAAAAAGAACTTAGAAAAATTATGAGAGCAACAATAAGCAGATAACGTTGAAAAAAGTGGACGAAACAAGGGTTAAATATATAACATGCAGGCGCGTCAGCAGAGCATCATGACCTCACTGTGGAGTAATCCAGATAAAATATAGATGTAGAAAACGAGATGAGAGTATATACGTTGTAGATGAAACTTCTATTGTAATATTCAATATGTAAGTTCACGTTTTACTGAATTGGTGAGAAACCCCTTCTCAATCAGGTCACTTCACAAATCCGTAAAAACAAACAAACAATTATCTCACCATTGATTTCTTTAACCCTCATGTTGTCTTTCCCTTAACCATCAACTTGTCCTTCCAGGTCAAAATGGTTGTGCTTTTCCAATGTTTTTGTCATTTTTTTTTTATTTATTTGTCACTTTTTCCAATGTTTTTGTCCTTTTTTCTGATGTATTTGTCACTTATTTCCAGCTTTTGTTACTTTTTCAGATTTATTTGTCACTTTTTCCAATGTTTTTGTCTTTTTTTCTGATTTATTTGTCACTTTTTCCAGCTTTTGTCATTTTTTTCTGATTTATTTGTCATTTTTTACAGATTTTGGCACTTTTTAAAAACCTGAGCTGGTTAAATAACAGGTTTTACACTTATTCTTGGAATTCATGGCCAACAAACCTCATTTATATCAAATTACGCATACGTTTTTAGTTAAAAGGCAGAAATTAGGAATTATTTTGACTAATAGTTGAGATCAGAGGATGTTGAGCGGGTCTCAGACGGGTAGATTTCAGAGTTTAGTCCGGATACTGTTTGGAAAAAGAACTCAAATGCTATAAGATTAAATAAAACACCCCAAAAATTCTATGAAAGTAATAATTAATTTTACCTGAAGAGCGTTGTATGGAATCATCCATGTTATTATTGGGCAATTTGGTTGAAAGTAATCCATATTTCTGATATAAAACACTTTCAAACTGGTCAAACATGAGAGTTAACATTATTTTTGTCCATTACTGTGTCATTAGTGATCTTTAAACCCAAATATCTCAGCTAACCTGCTGCTGACGGCACAGTGAATGTTCCACGTTGATGGATTAGAGAGTTGACGTTGTTCTTGACATTTAAAAAATAACTCTTTAAGCCTGTGATTGGTTCATAATTAGAGTAAACAATATCCATATAAGCCGAATTCATGCCTGGATGACCACACGGGTTGTAATTATTTTCAAAATGTACTTGACAGTTTTGAACTTCATTATTCGCCATGGTACATATGCTTGGAGTTGCTGCATAAACTAAATTGACAGGTGGTTGGTACGTGAACATTTTAGAATTGATCTTGAAGGTCTTGTATTCCTGCAGCAAGCTGTCCAGGGTCCGCATATGCGAATCAATGGCAGTATTGATAGGATTTAGGTACTCTGACGCAGGTCTGCCAGTCTGAATATTCAGCCGAGCCTCATGGATCAACAGTTGGACGTGGAAGGCGGCTCCGTTGACCCAGATCTTGAACCCGCGGCTGCTCATCTGTCCGTCACGCACCAGGGAGCTTCTGAGGATGGTGAGGTGGTAGCTCAGCTGCTGTTCCAGTCTCCTCATTTCCTCCCGTAATCGCTGGTTATTGTCCTTGAACATGTCATGCCGCTCCAAAACCTCGGACATTGTGTCTTGGACACTCGAAGCTTTCTCTTCTCCGAACACACGGCGTAGGAGGCTGTATGTGTTATCGCGTGGCCGAGAGCTGCTCTTGATGGCGATCTCTATGATCAAGGAAATCACCAAAGCTCCAAGTCCAACAGCATTCGGGATTGGAGTCTTCGAACCCAAAATGGATCCCAGCCTGCCGACGTAACCTGGCACCGAGTTGAGCATCTCAGTAGAGAACGCCTGCAGCACCGCGTTGGAGTCGGTACCAGAATATCTCAGTAGAGACTCATCTATGCCCACATCTGGGAGGAGGCATTGCTGATTCCGTAAAGCAGAGCTATAAAGGCTAAAATAATAACTGTGATATTCTTCTCCTGAGTATGAGGGAGCTTGGCCCATGATTATTCCTCTCAAACTGGGATCGCTCACACAAAGTTCAGACTGAACATTATAATCAGAATGCACTGAGATGAAATCCAGCCACTCCCTCACATATAACCAGGACGACAACTCCAGCAGCCAATCAGAACTCTGGAAATGTCAGGCGTATGTGTTTACTTGTCTTTAAAGTCCAATGTGTCCAAGGTCCAGAAAAACAAATGGTGCTTCATGAATCAACATTTATAGTTTGCTGTTCAAATACAACCCACATGCAATGATTTCAGATTGTTCCTTCATGTTCATTATAAGTTGATTATAAGTGTTTAATATAAAGGAAACCTTCCCAGAATGTACCTCAGAAACGGGACAAAGACAGAACCATGAACAGGATATTAACTTGACCTACGTCAGCATTGTCAATTAATTTGATCATCTTTACAGTTATGTTTAGCAGATAAAAGCTTATTGTCCTGAACTAACCACAGTGAGGTTTAGGCCCCAAATATACTAGTTAAGATTAGAGAAAAGTTTGTGTTACGCCAGTCCTCTTAAAAACCAGGACATGAACCCCTGTTTCCTGGTGAAAGTCTAGTGTAGACAACACAAGGTTTTATAAAGCTGCAGATATTACGTCAACTTTTATCAGCTCGAAGTCAAGCTACCAACATATATCTCAGACCTCATCCAGATGTATAGGCCGGCGCGGTCACTGAGGTCAGAGAGCCAGCTCCAGCTTGTGGTCCCAAAGACGAGACTTAAAACTCGGGGGGACAGGGCCTTTTCTGTGGCTGGACCTAGACTCTGGAACGCTCTGCCCCCCCCATGTCCGAACAGCCCCAACAGTTGAGTGTTTTAAGTCTCGTCTTAAGACACATTTTTATTCTTTGGCTTTTAACTCCATGTGAGTTGTGTGGTCCTCTGATGGCTCTTACTGTTTTATTGTATTTTAGTATTTATTATTTTTATCTATTTTTTTATCTTTTTAAACCAGATGCTCTTATTTTGTTTTTACAATGTTTTACATTAATTGTTTTGTATGTTTGAGTTTTCTGTGCAGCACTTTGGTAACTTTGTGTTTGTAAAATGTGCTATACAAATAAAGTGGATTGGATTGGATTGGAAGCTACGTAAAAATTCTAGCTAACGTTAAAGTTAATGTTGAAGAATAAAAACCACAAAACCAGATGATATTTTTACAGTGAGAAGTGCTTTAAAGGACCACAACATGTTACAAATAATAACTAGATATTCATATAGCACCTTCAACAATAACAAGCAAGCCGGCGCAACCGCAAAATCTAAACGTCACGGGACGTCTACAGTTAAGTAGGGCAGCTGTGGCTCAGTGGTAGAGCGCTTAACTGCCAATCGGAAGGTTGGTGGTTCAATCCCTTGGCCCTGCAGTCCCATGTCGAAGTGTCCTTGGGCAAGATACTGAACCCCGAGTTGCCTCCTGTGCTGCGCATTGGAGTGTGAATGTGTGTGAGTGTTTATCTGATGAGCATGTGGCACCTTGTACGGCAGCCCCGGCCACAGTGTATGAATGTGTGTGATTGGTGAATGTATCCTGTATGATGTAAAAGCGCTTTGAGTAGTCGTTAAGACTAGAAAAGCGCTATATAAATACAGAACATTTACATTTAAGTTTAGATAACGTAATGACTGGTTAAGTTTAGATAACGTAATGACTGGTTAAGTTTAGATAACGTAATGACTGGTTAAGTTTAGATTACTTAATGACTAATTAAGTTTAGATAAACTAATGACTAGTTAGGTTTAGATAACGTAATGACTGGTTAAGTTAAGGCAAAAGATGATTGGGAGTATAACACGTTTCCTGGGGTCCTCTTTTTGAAATTTTGTCTTACAGATGCACAAATAGTAGAAATATCAAGTAGGACTAGAAAATGCATTTCCTGCAGAAAATGCGTGGGAATGCTGAATAGCTGAATTGCTAAAGGTAACCTGGTTGAATAGCTTAAATCAGTAAAAGTTGTAGAAAAAATTGAAATGCTAAAGCTAAATTGGAGAAATAGCTTAAATCATTCAGAAGATGTTGAAGTAGTAAAAAATAGTTGAAAAAGTAGGAATGGCTTTAATTAATAATAACACTAATGTATAAAAATGGGGGAAAAATTAAAAAAAAATTGAAATGCTAAAGCATAATAAATAAATAAAATAAATTGCTTAAATCAGTAAGAAGGTGGTGACGTAGTGAGAAGAGTTGACAAAAGTAGGAATGGTTTTAAGTAAGTTGAATAACAACAATAATGTAAAAAAGGTGGAAAAAAAATTTGAAATGCTAAAGTTAAACTGGTGAAATTGCTTAAATCAGTAAGAAGATGTTGAAGTAGAGACAATATTTGAAAAAGTGGGAATGGTTTTAATTCAGTTGAATAACACCACTACACCATAAAGAGCTAGAGCTAGATTTTAAAAGGTGAATTATTTTAATAACTGAAAGTCTGCAGAAGATACGGACAACAGGAAACCGTACAGAATAATAAAAAATCATAATCGGGTTAAATGCCTTTGTCAGGGTTGATGTACTACAGAAGGGATCAAGCCCCAGTCCATATGCACTGGGCCATCACTGGGAGTTGACTGTCTTTATGGGGAATACATTGGTTGAAGTGCCGCTGTGGGAATTGAACCCGGGTCTCCCACACAAAAGGCAGCCATCAATACCACTACGCTACCACCAAACAACCTGTTAATCATGATATACATTGCTATATACAGTATACTGAGACAGAGAGTGTAGGTGTGTTTGTGTCTGTGTGTGTGTGTCTCTGTGTGTGTGTGTGTGTGTGTGTCTCTCTCTTTGTGTGTGTCTGTGTGTCTGTGTCTGTGTGTGTCTCTCTCTGCATGTGTCTCTGTGTGTTTGTGTCTCTGTGTGTGTGTCTGAGTGTGTGTTTGTGTCTGTCTTAGAGAGAGGCCGACAAACAGACATAGAGTATGGTTGCCTTGGAGACCAAGACCAATAGGAAGCCTTTGATCTCTGTGATGTCATCTCTTTGATCTGTAATCAGTTAACGACACCAGCTATTTACATACTGAATAAGCTGTCAAACAAATGGTCATTTCACCAAACACATACCTGATATTGATTAAATAACTTGAGCACCAGAAGGCCTTTGTGTACACTCTACTTAAACACCTTTTTCACAAAAACTGTAAAATACATCAATCTGAAAAGCACAAGCCGGATATCTGAACAGATTGTGAACGTTGTAAAGTTTGAACCACGTCTGTAGGTGATAGTATGAAGGCGCTGAAGAACATTTGAAGGATTTGAAGCTTGCTCTCATTGACTTTAATGTTAAAAAAAAAATTTAAAAGCTTAATATTTGAAAAAGTAGAAAAAGTAGAAAAATAGTAGGATTCCCATCATCTGCTGAAAGAGCTGAAGATTGTAAAAGTTGAACGGTTTAAATGGCATAAAGTTTGCAGAAGTTAGAGAGAGCCAAAAACGTACGTAATAATAATAAGAAAGAAGCAGAATAAAAAAAGAACCGAATAACAATAGTTGGAATGCTGTGGAACAGCAAAATTAAGGAGTAAAAATGGTAAAAATTAATAATAATAATAATAATAATAATAATGGTAGCAGTGTAATATTGCACACATTTCAGGCCAGTGTTATTGCACAAAACAGATATAATACAAATAATATCGTCCAGTTTCAACTTCTCTAAGTGTGTGTGTGTGTGTGTGTCAGACACTTAGAGGGAGGAGTTATAAAGTCTGATGGCCACAGTCAGGAAGGACTTCCAGTGGTGAATTTTGGGAGAATGAGTCTTTCACTGAAAGTGCTCCTATGAAGGATCATTTTCTTTTTTTTACCGGCGGACGCTAAAGCCCTAAGCGTTCTTATACAGCAGCAGTGGTGCACACAACAAAAAAATATACATGAAATATATACTAATTAAAGGTGCTTTACTTTAGTTTTATGTACAAATTGTACATGAGATCAGTCTGTGGTTGGACGTCTCTCCATTTACAGGTGACCCCAGTAAGGCTTTGGACTTGTTAAACCCTTGTGTCGTCTTCCCGTCAACCATCAACATTATTATCACTTTTTCTGACATTTTTGTCAGAAGAAATGTCTTTTTCTGACATTTTTTGGTCACTTTTTCAATTGTTGTGGGTTATTTTTGTTTTTGTTTTTTTTGCCAAAGCTTTTTGATATTTTAATCCTCATGTTGTCCTCGGGTCAAATTTTACCCATTTTCAGTAAAAAAAGAAAAAGCGCTGAAAATGTCGACATTAAAAATATGAAAACACTCAAAACATTGAAACAAGTGACAAAAATGTCAGAAAAACGTTAATGTTGGAAAAGAAAGTGACCAAACAACGGGAAGAAAACACAAAGGTTAAATGTCAACATTTTCAGCGCTTATTTCGACACCTATTTTTTTGTTGTTGCAAAAAATAAATAAATAACTGAAAACGGGTCAAATGTGACCCAAGGACAACATGAGGGTTAGGGAAAAGTAAAAATGATTCCAGTAACCTTATAACACATAATTCAACTTGATTATAGCAGCTTAATATGCATTTTATTTTGAAAGATTATACTGATAAAGCCTGAGAAACCTTCAGTGGGCTGCAGAGTACTGCCATCTTGTGGTATAAATATCCATTTACATGACACAGCCAGAGGTAGGCTAATGTATTGTAGTGAGAATACTGTACTGCATGTACACAGTTTATAGCCAGAATTTGACTTTTTTGGGGGGGGGGGCAGATCATACTGGGGGGGGGTCTGCATTCTGATACACTTTATCAATGGTTCTCTGTGGAGAAACTCAGTTTTTACAGATCTGTCAATTAATCAGCTGATTAAATCAATTACTCAACGGTTTGTTGTAAATTGCTTCTTAAAAAACCAACTGCGATCATTTAGCAAAATGTTTGAAAACGTTGTCATTTGTGACCTTGAACCTCGCTTTTGACAAGTCAACAAGTGAAGTTGCAGCACATAAGAAAGCAAGAAGTGACTAATTGACCTTTAGTCAACCTTCTTTATGCTTTTGTATGCTGAATGACT
Organism: Etheostoma cragini; assembly: GCF_013103735.1. Lineage (NCBI taxonomy): Eukaryota > Metazoa > Chordata > Actinopteri > Perciformes > Percidae > Etheostoma > Etheostoma cragini. The sequence continues at coordinate 303,549 of NC_048410.1, forward strand.
AACTTTTGCATGATTCTTTGTGCAGATCTGTCGTTTAAATCAATTTGTTGATAAGCTGACGAAATCATCATGAAGGCAACATGGGGGCAACATGAGGAAAACATGAGGGCAACATGAAGACAACATGAGGGCAACATGAGGGCAACATAAGGAAAACATGAGGACAACATGAAGACAACATGAGGGCAACATAAGGAATAGATGAGGGCAACATGGGGGCAACATGAGGGCAACATTAGGGCAACATGAGGGCAACA
>NC_048410.1:303905-305242 GCF_013103735.1 Etheostoma cragini
CTAGTGACCCAGACTAACCCTAGTGACCCAGGCTAACTGGTCCCTATTTACAAACAACGTTGTATCATAAACAATAGGTAACCTAGCAACGGCGATTATGAGCTTGTCCTCAGAAGGAATGTTTTGGTAGGAACCAAAGTTCACATCGTATGTTTCTCCGGGATCAGCCAGCGTGAGGGACGTCTATATTCCCATTGGCCGCGTCACAGCTCATTAGCATAAAGTTTCTGATTGACACCCGAAACACGACGCCGACACCTTTGCCTCCTTGCAGCTGAGAGAAGCTTCCAGTGAAGATGACTTCCTGTAACTTCAGACTCTCAAGTCGCCGGTGGTGGGAATGCCCCGTCAGGGAGCCAATCAGCATGCAGCACGCTTCTACCAGGAAGTAATGCCGTCTGTGATTGGCTGTCTAACGTCGTAGAGATCTAACGATACACAGAGACGAGCTCACGTTAAGAGGTAGTCTGTGCCCTGTGATGACGTCATTTCTGTTGATTTTTATAAAATTAGTAACGAAAAATGTGTAACGGGATAAAAGTCTTGGTGATGGTAATATTTTTAACCCTCGTGTTGTCTTCTCGTCACTATCGAAATTGAACATTTTTGTTAAAGCTTTTCACCGATGTGTTTAACTTTTTATGTTTTTGTCCCATTTTTCAACACTTTTGACGCTTTTTTTTACGTTTATAACACTACGTAACACTAACTTATTAACTTTAGTTTTACAGTTATTTTTGGAATTTATTGTCAATAAACCTCATTTATAGGAAATTATACCTAATGTTTGAGTTAGAAAAGCAGAAATTAGGAATTATTGAGACTAAAATTAAAGGAATGGATGTTGATGATAATCACAGACTGGAATATGTCAACTTTTACTCAATACTATTTCAAAAACACTTCCATTTGTTTTACAATGCTATAAAATTGAATAAGACGCCCCAAAATTAATGAAAGTGGAGATTTGTACTTGGCAAAGAGCGTTGGGTGGAATCAATCATGTTATTTTGGGTTCCTCTTAGGATTGCGTTGTCCCTTTTTGTATAAAGACATTTTAAAAAAGCCTCAATTTCAACCACAAAAGGTGCAAACCATTCCACCTGATGGAGCAATTACACCACTTCAGTTTGTAATTAGACATGCACGTGCGTGGGACGGAAGGACGCGTTCAAATGCAGCAAAAGAAAAGAAGAATAAATAATAAAATACAGTGAGGGAGGATTCTCAAATAAGCTGATTTCAGTTCACTGCCTCGTGAATCTTTCCTTCCCCGGTCCCTCCTTACAGGGGCAGGAAGGATGGGTATTACTCTCATATCGAGGGGGGGGGGGGGG
>NC_048410.1:305272-305467 GCF_013103735.1 Etheostoma cragini
AGGTAAGAGAAAGGTAAAAAAAACATCAAATACGAGCATGAAAACATCCAGAGGAGCGCGTGATGGAGCGTAAAGGAGGGAGGGATGTGCACGGTTCCGCACAAAGGCGCGGACGTAGACGCGCGCATTTATCCCGACATCCCGCACTTTCTTCTAAACAATGTTGTGTTTTTAGTTTTTTGGGGGAGGGGGGGG